>NC_083617.1:27530734-27830734 GCF_963584025.1 Labrus mixtus
CAATCAGGCCAGGTAGCACACGAGCTGCCGCGCGGAGGAGTAACTGTGGGAATATTAAATTGGAAAGATCAGATCTCATTTTACGGTAAATTAATCCATGAAAAACAGAATCTCCGTAGAAAAGCTGTCACAACTCTGCCGGTGAACACAAAGCTGAAGAAACAATGCAGACAGACAGACAGAAAGAAAGAAAGAAAGAAAGAACGACAGCAGGGTAATGCTTTCTGTTTGTTCTCTCTGATGAAAGGCAGCAGGCCAAAGCAGTCGAGCTGACTCTAACTGTGCTGTGATCAATGAACCGATCGTTAAACTCGTTCTGTGTTTCAAAAGGGTTCAGGACTTAAAGACGGAACTATTTCCATCTCAGTATAGATCAGAGAAGAGGCTGTGAGCTTTCTACAAACCTTTTTTTTTTAAATTTCATTTCACTGATTGTTTGACCTCAACATGTGACTTCCTGATCCTGCTCATTAAAAATATGTTTTTAAACAACCTTTTTTTTTTACTGTATTCATTAAGTCTTGCAGTGAAATAAGCAAATAGGTGGGCTTAATTGATTTATCGCAAATTTGGATGAATCAAAATAACACATTTTCCCATCATGGAGAACTCACTCCCAGTTTAGACCAGCTATGCAACATCAGCTACCAGGCTGTCCCGCCCTGGCTCCCCAGTGAGGCCACTTTTCTCTCAGTTGCGTAACAGTCGGCGAGCTTTTATTTGACTCACATTGACGCCCCTGTCGTCCTACAGGCAAACCAGGACTGGAAATCAAAAACTGTGACGGGTCTATGGACAGTGAGAAGACTAACAAGCCATGCTCCCTGAGTTTTTTCTTCCCCTATGCTTTAAGTTTTGCAAATACAATTTGTTGCTTGTTGCAAAGCGTTCTCTTCTCCTGTGGGTTTATCCACAACGTCATCAGAAACTAGTCAGCGTTGATCAGCTTTTATCAGGACTGTTGACTTGAACAAATCTGAAGCCATGCAACCCCTACTGTAGACCTGCAAAAGTGTAACCATTTAATGAGACTCAACTCACAAAAAACCTAATCATAGATGTATCTCTCATTGAATATGTTAAGATTTCTGAAGAAAAGTTACAGTTACACACCGCCCCTTGTTAGCTGGGACCAGCTTCATCCCCCTGAGACCCTCTAAGGATCAAGGTTATAGCTGATGGACAAATGGATGAATATATGAATAGATGGATGGATGGAACACAGAGTAACACCGGGTCGTTTACTGGAGTTGTCTCTTACCTGCCATGTCGGTGGCAAAAGGTCGGTCTGGTCTCCAGCCGGTGTACCAGCCCACAACTTTACCCCCAGACACCAGGGGGCGCTCATACGATCTGCCTCCTACAAATCCAACAGGCCAAATAGACACGCCTCGAGTACTTCGCATCTGGAAAGAATGACAGAGGAGAAGGGTTAGATTAAATAAAGTATTTAGTATGTAACTGATTTAACTTATTGTGATATTCAAACAAATTTCAAGGGTCAAGGTGTTCTCAGAAGCAACAAACACAACAACGATCATGTTTCATGCTGTGTGATTGTATACAAAGTCAGTTCAAAGGCAGGAATAAAAGGAAATTTTAAAACCAAAGTTGAGCTTCAGGAACATATTTGACTGAGCTTTGTGCACAAAGCCTTTCAGCTTTGATAATGTCCTGATGTCCTGGCGTTGCATCAGATATAGTCGATACAGCCTTCATTCAAAAACAGGCATTTTAATGGTTGTTTTTCTTGACTTGCAGGTGAACCAAGGAAACAACAAACATTAGACTTTTTGTATATTTGTATCCTGATGCATCCTTTAGAGCCTTTTGAATTACATGAAACTGTATATGTGTATTTTGGGTTCATTCTGTGGTATTTAGCCAGACTTGAGCAGAACTATAGCATTTTAGTTGATGTGGTTGATTTCATGTGGGTAATATAAACTGAAAAGTTGGTTCACATTTGGTCTGATATAAGCCTTAAAGATATTGCATGGACTCAAGTAAGAAAGCTGAATACACACAAAAAGCCGTAGTGTGATATGACATGTTGAAGACTTTTTCGTGAAGGTTTCAGTTGTAATATATCAGATTACTGTCTCCTGTGTTATTTCCTGAAAATTAAATCATAGATCATCGACAGATGTTCTACATTCTCCTCGGGTTAAAAGTGTGTTTGGCTGAAGTATCAACGGTTGTGCCGTCTTTTTCACCAAATCAAGTTTAAGTCTTTTTGTGTATCGCCATTCCAGTTCCTTTAAAACAGCGCATACATGAGGGCAAGCTGCACTCTGAGTGACTGTAAACAAGTAAAAACCTTGAGCCTTTTTCACATATGCACTCCTGAAAATGTCAAGAGAATTTCAGGAGGACTGCCCCTGAAATAATCCTGATCCTGTTGTTCACACATGCACCTCACAGCGAGTGGGACTATCCCTGTTGGACTAGAGGGGGACGGTCTAACCAAGGGAGTCTGCGACACAATAATGAGAATATTTGTCTGTATATCAATGCTATGTGTAGTAAGAAACAGAATATCAACAAAAGAGCGGAGAAGAACATACTGGAGAACAAAATGCAGCAGTTTAATTACATGCTCTGAGATCGTATCGGTGTCATGAATACAACTTATGCTTGTGCACAGATTGCAGGGAATACACATCACCACCCCCTCCTACTCGCTCGAGGTGAATTCTCCTGATAATATCCTGCTGTGTTCTCACATCGGCTCACTCTGACTTTCTGCAGAAAAAGTCCTACAGGGCTCTGGCAGGAGAAACTCTCCATAAGGTGCAACTGGAAAACTCACTCAGTTCACCCCAAAAACTTCAAGAGTTCTTCAGGAGTTTTGTGCAAGTGAAAGTGACAATGATTCTTAAATGCATTCTTTGCGTGTCAGTTTCTATCAATGATTAGACATCTTCAATTTCATCTGTAATGTGTCTGAGTGTGACTGTGGCAGCTTGCATGGACTCTGTGGCTTACTGAATACAGAGCTAAATGAAACTGTGCTGCACAGAGCTGCCTTCCATTTTCACAGTGAATGAATTTGCTCACAGCCAGAAGCAGTGTGACAAGAAATGAGACGGAGAGAGAGACTCAGATAGAAGACAGATGAGAGAGAGAGAGAGCGAGAGAGAGAGAGAGAGGGCTGTGTGAGGATGACTCTGTTGTTGTGTTGCAGTATGAGACAACTGTATCTTGTCTCCGTGTGTGTTCATGTGTGTGTGTGAGAGATTCTATTTTTCCTGCCGTGGCCACCCTGAAGCCCGTTCATTCAGACTCCTCATCGCTCAGCCAAACAGCCTGCAGCCAGTCGCTCGTGACAAAACAACAGAACAAAACCAAATCAGTAAGCAGCGCTGCATTACTGAGCCCAGACTTCACACCGAGTCCCCGGCTTTCAAAGCCACAGGAAACAAAGTGTATGTAAAGCATATTATATGGAGAGGATTCACAGTCCTGTGGCAAACTTCACGGAGTGGGAGACCTGGCTGTGAGGAAAAGAAAGTATTCAAGTACGTAGAAAAATCTAATTACTGGAAAGAGTATGTCCACATTTCTTCATTGGTAGGTCATTTAAGAGACATTTGGCACCTTTGTGATGTCTTCCTGGCTTGAAATTGTAAGAAAAAAACTATTGACAGCCCAGTAACTCTGAGTAAGAGTCCAGTCCAGAAAGAAAAGATTCATGTTGATGTGTTCGTGTCATGGATATCTGTCAATCTGCTATTAACGTCTTAATTAAAGGACGTCTGCCTCAAGCACAGTGCATCCTGAGCCACACGCTCAATCACAGCTATAGACTACAGTTATAAACAAACAGACAGTTTATGTATACACGCAGCTCGGAATCACTGCTTTGAGAACATGCACATCAAGTAGATGTTTTAACTACAGTAATAGGAAAATGTAAGAGAGTGACCAGACATAAAAAACAGAAGATCAGCTAAGAATAAAAGGGAAGGAGTTCTGGAAACAAGGTTTTAATTATGTCCCTATTTCAGAAATCTAATGAACAATGTGAAACAACATTAGACTGAATCTAGGAAGTGAAGGAAGCCTCGGACAAGGCCTCACACCTTCGTAAAGTTCCAGCTTGGGTTGACTCCTCTGGTTGAGAAGACAGGAAGTGTCTGAGTCAACATTTTCTTAGTAAATATTATGGTCCACATCAAAAGTTTCACATCTTGTCCATTACAGTATGATGTTCATTTTGAAAATTATCTTTTGATTGACATGTTGATGCCGAAGAATACTAAATAACCACATGTTTGGCTTTTGGTTGTTCTGGCTCTTATTGCACTTAAGTTTGGATGTATTTCTCTCAGCATTAAGAGTGGAAGCAGATAAAACAGGTAGCCTGCAAACAGCTCTGTCAAAGGTTCAAAAATACACTTGATCAGTCCAAACCAAGCTCACTAGACATGATAATCCACTTTTTAGGGGGTGCATGTGCAGAGGCTGTAGTCTTCGTCGCAGCAGCCGTGGGTTCCAATCGACCTCTGTCCTTTGCTGCATGGCGTCCCACACACTCTCTCCTCCAAACGTTTCCTGTCTCTCTTCAGCTGTCCTATCTAGCAAAGGCAAAAACGCCCAAAAAATAACTTTTTAGGGAAAAAGAAGAAGCAAATGCTGCATTTGCTACATTGCAGATAAACTCCCTGTTCTTCTTGTAAATTCAGGATACAACTTCCTCAGCTGTTAGGATCAGATGTAAAAGCTTTCATGACTCTACTACTGGACCCCTGCTGTGCTTAAGCAATGAGACGACAACAGGAAAACAGACATTTACATCAAACTTTTGCGGATAATAACTTGAACTTATCTTTTAATAAATGACAGGATTGTGCTGTGATTTCATCTTTGGGTCCTGCAGAATAAAGAGAAGGGAATGGCTTAAAAGACTTAGCATCTGACCTGATGGTAAGCATCTCTTCTTTTCCTTCACCACTTCCTTTCCTTTTATTATCGCTTTTCCTCCAAACCCCTGACGCGGCCCCTGAGTGCCAGCAGCTTTGAAGCCCCTTCTCTGTTAATACTGGGGCCCCTTGAGTTTGCCTGTCTAACACTTAAACCCCTTTCCTCCCCCCTGCTTCTTTCCGCTGCTGCCCCCTTTTCTCTCTCAGGTCATTTTTCAAAGACTCCTCGCCTTTAAACAAACAGATTAAAAGAGACTGAAAGAGAGAGGAAGAAAGACACGCTGACTCTGCATGTTGGTCGTTTGCAAATCTTTCCTGGAGAATAATCGTTATTTTGGCTCAGGAGTTAAGTCCTAGTTTGATTGTAAATTATCCTCCAGTTTGATTGCTGCACCTCAAAGCTCAGTGGGCTTCAGTTTCACTCTTTCATTGAGAGAGTTAGAATGGATACAGCGTGTTACAACGTAAAGAAACCAACTAATGTCTTTTTTCTGCAAACCCTTCCTTTAACAAACAGGATAAACACCAGTGAACGTTTAATGAGCTGAATAAATACACGTAAGCACCTTCATCTTTGTTTCCTTTAGCTGTTCGGTGTTTGCAGAGGCTTCTTTTACAACAAAAATTGAAACAGTTTTCTAGCACTATAAAAGGCAACATTTTACACATAAATATAGCACAAATCAAGTATATCTTCTGTAAATGTCTCTCTGAGACATGATCTCATTTTAGGTCCTGTTCACAAATCCAGCAGTCATACGGAGCGGCATCAGTATTCATTCATAGCAGTGGTCACCTGGTGAAGGGACAACGGACCCTCAGAGCTTATACAGTACTGTGCAGCCACACAGGCAGTCTACCCTCCCTACCCTCTATACGCCCCCTGAAGCCCAGCGTACACTGTACCATTGTATAAAAGTCGTGGTGGAATGTCAGCTCTAACTGTACAACTGAATCGTTTACGACGCATGTTCAAAGCTCACAATCTATGTGCTCAGACTGGACGACCTGATTATCGAGCACAACCTTAGAGCCCACCCTGTACGAGTTAAATCAGGACGGAGTATTTACAATTGTAAATAGAAGACGACCGAAAACCGAGGTTAAAATCAGATCTATGTGTATTTCAGATGTCTCAAATGCACGACTCAGATTCACACACCGGCAAAAATGCTCTAACTCTCTTTCTCATAAACACACACACACACACACACACACACACACACACACACACACACACACACACACACACATACATACACACACACACATTCACAGTTTCACCAATAAACACATGTCTAACAAATATGCCCCGTCTGCTGGAGGTCCGCAGATAATTCCTGCCGACGTTTCTTTCATGACAGAAGGATGAAGTTCGCAAAACAATTTACACTTCACTGTTTTTTTCCTTTGTTTGTTTGTTTGTTAATATTAATGTGGTGTGCAGGGCAGAGTGCTGACATTCAGTGTAATATTTTAAAATAGAATAGAATAGAATTACTTTATTGATCCCAAACTGGGAAATTGTGGGGAAATTTTTGTCCTGCCTCATGTTTTATAATTTTTTATGTACGGTAGTTTAGGGTAAAATGGGATCATTTTAAAGCTGCAGTACTATATTGCTGTATTTTCCGTATGGCAACACTGCATGGTTTACTAGCATTAATATGATGTGTGCTCTCTGTCCATGGTGCTGAAATATGCACTCCAATGCTGAAGGAGATTTTCAGTGCTCTGTCTCAGTCAGAGATCCGGGTTCATGTCGATGTCTGACTAAAGGAACATGTCAATGATTGATTGCAAAGCCTAATTATAATGACCTATGTCTCTAACAAATGCCTGCTGAGCTTCTCCATTAAATGACTGAGATGGAAGTTGTTGGCCGGCTGCTTCATCTGATCACTTTACTGCTGACACTCTGTTGTCTTTATAGCTCTCAGTTATCCATTATAACTGGACTGTGGCCAGACTACATAGTTACCTGTCTATAAAGAGAGTCTGTCTATGAGGGGGGAGGGGGGGGCACAGTGTCAATGGACACTCAGAACCTCTCCGGTCGTCCTCATAACACTTTCTGAGGATGAAATCACTCTAAAATGACAAGTTAACATATGAGGACTGCATTTGACGGACAGTGATGATCAGAGAGTGTCCACTTTCAAGCTGCAAGGTTCAAAGTTCAAGGTTGTCTTTGTTATCCCTGTGAGAGGGCAATTTGTTAAGCAGTCAGTGGTAAACACATACATACATGTACATCCAGCCAACAATCAGCATACAAGTTAAAGCCCAATGGACAATAAATACATTAGATAAAATCAGATGACAAAGAGACACAACAAGTCATTTAAAAAGGCGATGGCATCAGGGACAAATGAATTACTTAGTTCCATGTCCTGCAAGCTGCCAGGCTGAATCTGCAGCTGGACGGACTAAAGCAACTTTAACTCCTTGGACACAGATCAGCCAGGATTTACTGGGCCTACTTCAAAGTGTTTACTTTATACAGGTGTGTTAGGTCAGAGAGTGACCAACTTGCAATTTTGCCACACTAATAATACTCTGCATTCTGTTACGATTCTTAATGCTGACTAACCCGTACCATGTTGCCATGCGGAAAGTTAAAACCGCTTCAATAAGACAAGAAAAAAAAACATCTTCATAAAAGTGTTGTCTACGTTAACATCCAGAAGCTTCCTGAGAAAGTTTCCCCGCTGATGGGCTTTTTTACAAACAGCATCTGTTTGAAGTTCAAAGGTCAGTTAATCGTGGATAATGGTACCTGGGTACTTATACTGATGTACAGCCTCAACAACCTGGTTATTTATGCTCAATCTTTTAACAGCATTATATTTTAGGATGATAGAAAAATCAATGACACCAGCTTCATGTAGAGTATTGGATTTGATATCAGACAGATGTTTTATTTAGGTCCTGGTGCAGCTACACAGATGCTGTCTCCGTTTTTCAGTGTCGTTGCAGGTCGTCGTTTCAACAACAGCTCAATGTCAAAGTGTTTGCAGGGAGCCTCACAGAGCTGCAGGGTGACAGTGTTTCAACAGATGGTACATTATTCTGCTCGGTGGCGAATGCTTCAGCACATGCTGGTTCTCATGCCACCATCTGCACATTAGTGTTGCTGCAGGAAAAGTTTGTGAAAACACAAACTTATTGCTCCCACATTTAGGTTGGATACAGAACATGATGTGCTCCTCCGATGCCCTGTTGGCAGGAGCAATGAAAGTAGACACAAACAAGTGACAGGAGCAGAGACAAGGAAAAAAACATCTGCTCTTTATATTTAGCTTGCTTTCTCACACTGCCATAATCTGATTCACTGGAGGGATACCCCAATTTTTCTGCTAAGAATTAAACCTTTTTATAGAATAAAACTTTGTTTATTTTACAAAAGGATAAAATACACTTTTCTTTCCTTTTTTAAATATTTTTTGTGTGGCGGTTTTGTCTTTGTTGGATAGGACAGCTAAAGAGAGACAGGAAATGCTGGGAGAAGAGAGTGGGAGACAACATGGATGGGATTCAAACCCACGACCACTGCGACGAGGACTATAGTGTCTGTACATGGTGTGCGTGACACAACCACTAGGCTATCGGTGCCCCATGATACAATACCCTTTATTGTCCCCTTGCGGATATTTGTCTTGAAATTAAAGTGCTCCCAAACATCATGGAGTCCGGGCCGCAAGCAGGGCAGCACCATAGGAACCTTTAGGCGGGCAGCACGCTGATTTGCAGCTGAACCTTTCCTCTTGTAATTAAAATGTGCCTGCTTTAATTTATAAATGTTGTACATTAAATCAAGGCTTATATTTTCCCTTTTTCTGACAAACGTTGGCTTTGTAACCTTAAGCAGACTCCATTTATAAAATCCCACCTTCTGTTTGAACCATAAAAGCTTTCCTGTTCTGACCAGAGGTCAGATCTGTTCTCTACATTTAGCCTGATCTTTCAGTCTTGCATGCTCTGTTGGACTGTAATGATATTCAGAGTTAAAGCTCAGATACAGACCTTCATCTAGAGTCCAGTATTGTTCATTTTAAACCTTCTGCCTGTCCTATTAGCATGCTGAAAGATTACAGAGACTAGCCTGAAGTTTTGGGAGCTTAAGAAGACTATTGGCTTCCTGATTATTGCAGGAGTTTAGTTTGTGAACAGGAGGAGCATTTTCCTTTCTTTATAAAAAAAGGGACACGGGTCAAAGAGGGTTTGTTAAGTTTATTGCTGATGGCAAATTTAGAAAAGCTGTTTTGCCATATCTTACTGACTGGTGTTTGGATATCTTCTTTCAGAGATCCGACTGACTAATCATCAGTGGTTATTATGTCTGATTATGACATCAAGAACTGCATTTCTCAATTTTGAAACCAAAGAGCTGAATGGTAAAAGATGATGCAGCAGCTTTTCTTTTAAAGGTCACATATTGTGCAAAATACACTTTACCAGATTTTTCTTTTTCTTTTTTTTTCAAAGATTTATTTTGTGGCTTTTTGTGCCTTAATTGTGGAGATATGACAGTGGATAGAGTCGGAAATCAGGAAGAGATAGTGGGGAACTGCATGCAGGAAAGGAACCGCAGGACGGACTTGAACCTGAGCCGTCCGCCTGGAGGACCACATCCACAGTACATGGGGCGCGAGCACTAACCACTACAACACTAGCACCACTTTAACATGTTGTACCATACTAACATGTGTCTCTAATCTGTCTACACACTCATCAATGATGAGAAAAGTCCATCCTCTTCATCTTTTACCTGCTCCACTTTTCAGAAAATGTGTGCTCAAACAGGCAGTTTGGAGATTTTCCCTTCATGACATCACAAAGGGCAGTAACCCCTCCCCCAGGTGGGTGACACTCCCACAGCTAGGTGTTTGTTCTGCCCTCTGAGTCTGCCTTCTCACCGTAAACAATAGGACATGGAGCGAGAAAGCTCATTACTTGATAGAATTACTTTGACTTTTAAAATCGACTATTGGTCATGTATGATTTGAATCCTGCCCTCTAAAAATGAGCTGCTCTGAGCAGGAATCTGTGATAAATCTGACTAGTGTTGAGACTGCATCTGTGTTTTAATGATGCTAACCAGTGAGCTGGTTCTACTGTTTCTCAGACTCTCTCTTTACAGCTGATTCACGAGTAAACCAGAAGCTCAGAGTCTATTTCTTATTGATTGATTTTACTATCATCTTCTTTTTTTTACCGCTAACAAAAAACAATCTCACACACTCCCTGCAATTTCAACAGAGTTATTCCACTTCAAGCTCTCGTTGTAAGAAGATTTGATAACTCTATATGAGAATAAAGTGTTATTGTGTTAGAGTCCTATTTCAGGGTTTACAGAATTTAATCTAAGGAGTAGAAGAAGAAAATCAACACAAGTTCAAATCTAATCCTCCGCAGAGAAAGGCAACTATTCTGGGAAATGTGTGTGTGCCTCTATGTTTATATTTCACTGGAAGTTAAGAAAAAAATCCATATTTGTAAAGAAACGTACAAATAATTGTTAGAGCAGAAAGGAAAGCCAACACCTTATCCTTTTAGTCGGGGATGCAGCTCAATGAAAAATCAATACATCAGAGAACAGACCACAAAACTTTCTTTTTTTTTTTTCGATAGAAAAAAGGAGGACACAAACAAAATATCAGAGAAAGTTTAAGAAGAAACGTCGTTCATGAAAGAGTGTAAACACAACTATCTGCCAGTATTGTGTTCCCACCGAGTAAGATCAAGGTTTTAGAAAAGCTACGAGTCGTTCCTACAGACCACAAAGATCCAGTTTATATCTGAGGAAACAAACAAGCCTCTCAGAAAGCCACAAACCGCATCTCTGCCCACCCGATGATCAGGTTTGTCATCAGGAACAAACTGTGCAGCTCCTTCACACAAACTCAACTGTGGAAGAAGCAACAGCAAAGGTTGCTGCGAGAGCACAAAGAGGGATTTTCAGGAGAGACTTTTATTGTTTCCAAGTCCTGAAGTTGCACAGCTTCACAGGAGTACATCTCTCCTTGGGGTTGTGAAAACTCAACAAACTCCACACAATCACTCTTCTCTTCTCTGTCTGTGTTGCAGCTACACATTTAATATCTGAAGGAGAAAACCCAGAGCTCTAATGTCAGACTCGGTAGCCTAACTGGGGTACTAGCGTGAAGCGTGAAGTGTGCACACACATGATTAGCATTTACTTGCCCTTTCGACCTCCACATATCTAATCTACTTCAACGACTAACATTAATGCACCAAACAGGAGTTATGTTCCTGTGTATTACTTTTCTTATTAACTTGAGAAAGTACCACAACAGATTGGCAACATATCAATCCTCTTCCCCTAAAGCAGCAATCAAGTTGGAATTTAGTTTGGTGCACTTTGGCGCCCACCAAAGGTCTCCGCTTGCAACTGCACTGTTGTAAAACAGTTGACTGTGAAAGTCTTTGTTTAATGGTAAACAGACTTAAGCTTGTGTAGCGCTTTTCTAGTCTTCTGACTACTCAGAGCGCTTTTACACCGCAGGCCACACCTACACATTCACACACTGATGGTAGAGGCTGCTGAGTAAATAGTCCATAAGAAGTAACTAAACACATTCATACACATTCATACGCCGCTGACAAAGCAGTGGGAGCAATGTGGGGTTAAGTGTCTTGCCCAAGGACACATCGGACATGATGCTGCAGGAGCTGGGGATCAAACCTCGACCTTCCAGTTAAAGGACGACCGACTCGACCAACTGAGCCACAGCCGCCCTTGTTCTATTTGATCAACTTTAAAAAACTATTTTAAGGTGGAAAAGTTTCATATTGTTGCTTTAATTCTTCAAGGACTCAAAGGAAATGCTAAAAATTTAAAGAAAGCTACAAGCAGCCTGTTTCAACACAGCCTCATGGAGCAGACACACTGCACAAGTCCAAGATGTGTAGAGAGGCGCCGTCCAGCTCCACTGCTTGATTATGTTTAATAAAAACGGCACCCCATAAGGTTTATTTACTAAACAGATGGATTTGACAATAATGAGGGAGAAAAGTTGTTTAACAAGAGACGTCGAAAGTCTGGTCCGCGTCATTGGTCCACATTCTGGGATACGCTCACAGCACGGATCAGACCGGCAGCTTCTGCATTTTGGTCTGGGTAATAAGTCAATTCAATTTTCAGTCATTTTCAACCAACACCAACAAACATCCCAGAGATTCAAATTGCTCTTTCAGAGTTTCTGTAAGTGCCCACTGCAGGCGAATTGTGGAACAGCAAACAATTTCAATTCAACAACATTGTTAATGTATAAACTCTGATGTAGATTTTTTTCATAATGGGAATCCAGAAGTTGAAACAAGCAATGTAGATTGAGCAGAGGCTCGGCTTGCTGACCCGTGAGCCCAAAGAGAGTTGGAAAAACATTATTCTTTGGCACAGATAGGAGAACTCAGCGGAAAACATCTTGTAAAAAAAACTTGCAAAAATCAACACTGAAGGCATCCTGAAAACCAGCTGAGTACTTACAACAGGCTGAGCTAATGTTGTTGGCAGCTCAGCTTGCATCCCCTCCTGATGTCATTAGAAGAACATCTGAGAAACACTGATTTAAGCATGAAACTCAAGAAGTTAGGTCATCTTAAGCAGTCAGTCAGTCCTTGATACCATCTTAAGGCATGCCTCTGCTTCCACTCTTAAAACCCTAGACTCAGTTTATCACTCTGCTCTTTAGATTCATAACCGGAGACCCCGATAACACTCATCATTGTATTCTCTATAACAAAGCTTTTTATATAACATCTCTGCTGAACTGGAGCATCGGAGGACCCCACCACACTCGCTCTACTGACTGTCTATTGCTTCTAGTCCCGCGGGTTTACTCTGAACTTGGAAAATCCACTTTTAGCTTTTTAGCTCCAAAAATGTGGAACAATTTACAACACTCTCTCAAGATTGACACTCTTGTTTCTCTTGGAAAAATTAAGACAATGATCTCAAACCACTTTCCCACAGTGTGTGATTGTTTCTACTGAGAATCATCCTGAGCGGACTTTGTTGTTTTATTTTGTGACCTTTTGGTTTGTTTTGATTTGTTTCTCGACATCATCGCAAATGAGGGAAACCTCAATGGTTTTCGAGGTTTAAAAAAAGGTTTGAAATGAAATGAGATCTCCACTTTGCACTTTAATAACTTGAATTTCCATTGTGGTATGGGCTCTTGACTGATTTTATTGCAATGTTTTTATTTGGTTTTATATTTTGCTGTGTTGTCTGATTTTTTATTTTTATTTTTATTTTTATTTTTATTTTTATTTTTATTTTTATTTTTATTTTTATTTTTATTTTTATTTTTATTTTTATTTGTTTTATGGTGATGTTGTCCTTGTGTTTCTTGTCTTCTGTGTGCTCCTGTTGCAACGCAAATTTCCCCTTGTGGGACAATAAAAAAAATAAAAAAATCTGAATCTGATTGACTTTGATATCTTACCTTACCTCTTAAGTGTGGTACTAACATTTTCCCTGCTAATATCAGTAATGCTTTTAAAACTCTCAAATTGGTCGAGCTGTAAAAAAGAAGTCAAGAGTGGGAAAGATTCCAGAGAAATTACATTTCTTGTCTTGTCCCTTTTTCTATATGCGCTGATGCAAACGCAAGCTTCATGCTTCAACTCTTTTTACTCCACTGACGTAGTAGTAAAAGCCTTTGTGCCGTGGTACATTAGTTTCCGCTGTAGAGTTTAGCCAGCAGACACTGTCATGCATAAAGAAAGCTCCTGTCTCATTATCAATATAGATATCTTCACCTGAGGGCAGAAACTGTCCTGAGATAACAAATAATTAATCTTTGCCACACAAGAAAAATAATTTCAGACCCAGCTGGGCGTATGACAGCCTCTCTCTCCTGACAAATTACAGCACCAGCAGCTCAGTCGGTGAACGCATGCTATTTACAAGTAAACAAAAGAAAAAAATAACAGCGCTGAGAGGAATCACATTTCATCTGACTCGGAGCCAGGACACCGTGTCTGGGAGCGCTGCAGCTCAGTCGAGTAATCAACTCCGACTCTCTCCCTGCAGACAAATAGGTGAGCAGTGAATTGTGTGTACACACAAAGAGACTCTTAATGATGAAGTATATGAAATCCATTATGGATGTTCTCGTTTCCTGCCTCCTGCCCTGGAGAAAGAGACGTTATTGTGTTGTTTGCACACCGGGGCGAGTGTTTCGGGTGGCTGGGCCGGGTGTGATTTTAATCAAGCGTATTTTTTATCTCTGTGTTATTAATATGCATGGCAGAGGCAATCTGAGGAAGGGAGGAAGAAATGAGCTGAGGGAAAATGAATGAATCAAATTAGAGAGAGCTGGGACGGGCTATAAAGCTGTGATGCAATGGTGCATGATATGTGTGCAGGTTGATTGCTTTATGGGTTTGTGTGTAAAATGAAGTAAAGAGATGGAGGGGTGTGCATACTGGGCGAGTAATGTGTGTGACGTTGTGTATACATGAGTATGAGACTCAGCGACTTCTCTGAGAACATCTAACCGGAGCAAATTCATTAAATGGTGCGATGGCTCCAACTTCCATCTCAATGTCTCCAAAACAAGAGATGCTAATTGACTTCCTGTCACAGCACCAACTTTAATAATGGCATAGCTGTAGAGACAGGGAGTCAGTATAAGTACTTAGGTAGTAGTGTTGTAGTCAATACCACACTAACAGAGACCAAGACATACCCGAGACCAGAGTGCTCTGAGACCAAGACAAGACCAAGACATTTAGGGATCGTAACCGGGGGATTACAATCCAACTTCGAACGAATTGGAGTTGTTTGTTCTTTTAGAAAGGGGGTCTGGGGGGGGGGGGGGGGGGGGGCGTATTCCTTCTAATCACAGTAATGACATGAGAAAGAAGCTTACACTGTATCAGTGATGGTCTTGACCAGTCATGATTTAAAATCCGTAGTCCACCCAGTCTAAGACGGAGACCAGACTCAGTGAAAATGCTTCTGAATTCGAGACAAGACTGAGACCTTCAAAAAGTGGTCTCGAGACCAGTATTGAGACTGATTTTGAGTACTACAACACTGTTGGGTACCATCCTTGATAAAAAAAACAGACCTTTGATGCTAACACCATCATGATGCTATCTGTAAAAAAAAAAAAGCCAACCAGAGTGTTTTTCCTGAGAAAGCTGAGGAGCTTTAATGTTGACAACTCTCTTCTAAAAATATTATATTTTTATAAAACTTTTATTGAGTCCATTTGAACTTTTGTGATGATCTGTTGGTATGGTAACCTCAGCAGCGTGAACAAACACAGGCTGGGAAATATAGATAACCTTTGCTGAAAGATTGTTGGCATTAACTTGAATGATCTTGGCCATGTTTTTAAGATAAGAGCCACTTGGAAGACCCTGACCACCCTCTGCATGCAGAGTTTAGGTTAGGAGGGCTAAATAAAACAGATACCTGAGGTCGTTTGTCCCATCAGCAGTTGGTTTCTAAATAAGCTGTCAATGTTGTTGTCTGTACATTTTTACTATGGAGTCTGGATTGTTGCTCTTTGTGTCTCTTATCTCACTCATGACCATCATGATGATATCTATAGGAGTTATGTTTTATACACATGTCTTTGTGCTGTCTTTACGAGGTGTATTGCCTCTATGAAACTCTGTTGCGCCTCGGGAACAATAAAGGTTTTTCAATTCCAATTCCAATATTTTTTTATTTCACAGTGTTTGGTTCAAACAAACTCACCAGCTCTTTATCACCCTTTACTGTGACAAAATGAATACGAGATGCTTTTTTTTTTTTTTTTAACAATAGAAGCTATTACATAATTTTTTTGTGAATCCGTCACAATTCATTGCCAAAAAAGTCATTAAACATTGCCAAACACAGGAGTTGTTTGTCTGCTTTTGCCTCAACTGATCAGTTTTTTCATGGATTTTTTTAACTATTGTGTCACAAAAAAAACAACAACAATGGATCAAGGAAATCAACACACCCACCCGCACTCTCAGCTCTTCTTCCATTCAACTCACTGCACCACCCTCACGCCTGTCCACCATGGGGGTCCAGGGCCTTCAGCCGCTCTGCCCCCCACCTCTGGAACTCCCTCCTACCACAAATCTGTAATATCGACTCTCTCTCCATTTTCAAATCACTTCTCAAAACACTTCTTTTTAAACTGTCATATTCAGTCTGATCATTCTCCATCCGGTCTCATAACTCCTTTACATCCTGTACATTTGTGTTTTTAATGTTCATTTTATTGTTGTGTTGTTACTTTTTTTTTTATCTCTGCTTTTTAAGGTGACCTTGAGAGTTTTGAAAGGTGCCTTTAAATAAAATGTATTATTATTATTATTATTTTATTTATTTTTTATTCTAAATGGAGTCCGGTGTGTTTGAGGAGGCAAAGGAAACACGAGTGTCTGTTTTCAAAAAAGCATCCTACGCTTTGAAAATCAGGAATAAATCTGGAGATAACTTTTTTGTAGTGTTGTCAGAATAATGATTTGCGTCTGCCAGTGGCAAAAAATACAGTTTTTGGTGAACACTTTAAAACAGCTGATTTAGCTAAAAGATTTGCATTTCAGTCTTCGGCGTCTGTTTTTGTATCCGCTGGCTGAAGCAATATCCCACATAACATCAAGAGTTTTGTGTAAGTAATTTAGACCACTTAATGTGTAAAAATATGGCCCATGTTACTCAAAACTTAACTCCCTCATACATATTTTCCAGTCAAATTTGTGGGTAGCTATAACAAGCTGAAAGCCTTATTCAAGCCCTGATAACAAAATGTCTAATTTTCCTGTTAATAAAGCGGCTTCAGTGAATATCAGCTTGTGTTTCACAGCAGTGTGTGCCGACCACTGCTGCACACAGCAGTGAACAAAGGCAAAAAAGAGATTTGATGAGGGAGAAAAGGGAGGGCATGTCGTCAAACTGCAATTTCAGTGTAAAAAAAGCAGCAGGAAAGAGCAGAGCGCTGGTGCGTTACACGTTTTAACATTTACACTGGCCCTTAAAAGCCTCCAACCTCTCCGTCACCTTCCTCTCTCCCCCGTCCTTTTCCTCCCACCCACCCGATCACGGACAATTTCTCTCGGCGAGGTTCGTCTCCTTTCTGCTTCGCTTCCATGACATTAGAACCCCCACACCATCCCGGCATCTCCCACTGCACTATGTAATTATGATAATTGCTCATAGGGGTTTGAGGAAATTGAATTTCCCATTTTGCTCTGGATCTTTTATCCCAGCAGTTTCTCTTTGTGCTGCCCGGCGATTCTCTGCCGGCCTGGAGTCTGATGCTCGGGCACTTTATCAAATATATCCCTAACGTTTGTATGTATGTCTTTCAACCGTTAGAAAGACTATCTTTCAGCTGTTCCCTCAAACCAACTGCCTCCCCAGTAGGAGGACTAACACATGAGAAAAGGATTTTTTAACTGTGGGAAAGTAGTTTGAAAATCCAAATTCATTTCAAAAGGAGAGTAACCAGAGAAAATATTCTTATAGCTTCTGCAGCATCACACCACATCAGGACTCAAAACGAACACTATGGCACCATAAGAGAGAGGTGTCCCAGAGTCACACTTCAGCACAGAGCATTTGCGTAAGTACCTGCTCCCTAAAATAGTCGCTTTGACTACTGGGGAGCTCTCAGGGCCGGGGGAAGCTCAATTATTCAAAAACGGTCTGACAAAGTCTCGCCTGGCTGACAGGCTGCTGCAGCTGAATCAAACAGCTCTGCCATGCTGCCGTCAGCTGAAAAGCCTTCATCCTCAGAGTCAGCTCTTCAGGAATGAAGAAGAAGGAAAAAAGCACAGCTTAATTTTCTTGATTGCTCGTTTTGTAGCCAAGTTTAAACGCTTCTTTAATGGAAATACCGAGCAGAAACAGACAGAGGTGGGCTCAGCATAAAGGCTTACTGGCATATACTCACTATATATCAACGCGAAAGAGTTCTAAGAGCGGTTTTATCAGATAATGCTGAGTTATTACAGCATAGGTCTCACATTTAAAGCATTGGCCATCATCTCTATTGGTTTTAATGATGACACTGCACTCACAAAGTAATAGCTGAGATCGTACAGAGGAAATGTGAGCAGTCAGACGGTTAGACACTGTAGTTGTAAAAATTGATGGGACTTATAGCTCTCCGAAGGGAGGGAGATCTTATGGCTGTGTGGACTGTTTCAGCAGCTATGTTTAAGTTATTGTATAATATCCACACTAAACCTATACGATGAAACTAGTTCTAACTCAAGTTATGTGATTGTTTGGTTTCACAACAGGAACAGATGGTTCATCTTAACTAGAGCGTAACGTCTCAACTAAGCAAAATATCAATCACTCTCTCTTTATTTGTATAGAGCCAATTCATAACGAAATACTGTCACAAAAGTTACTTGTGACCAATCAGTGTAAATGGTAAATGGACTTGAACACCTACACATTCACACACTGATGTGTTGCTATGTAAAGTGACCATCAGAAGTAACTACTAATGGTGGAGTTTTTCCTTCTATGTTGCTCATATAACACCAAGGCTGACTTCAGGGTCATTTAAGTTAATCTTTCCGGGCTTTAATTACAAAGAGGAATCAGATCACTGATGTTGATAATTTCAGCAGATTGCTTACTTGCTTTTTAAACTCACCAGTAAAAAAGTGAGTATACATCTTCCAAGCCAACACATTCACACGCATCCTTCGCAGGGTTTTTGTGCACTTCATGGGCTCATAGCGGGCTTTTAAGAGGGTCAGCCAGAACAATATTCATTGGCTAGAAAAGGGCATACCATTCAGACAGTCCACATGGGTATTGGATGGCTACCAAGTGGGACACATTCATACATTATTGGCTCTCTATGGAGCCCCTTCAAGGGCCCTTCATCTACCCATCCAGGCCCTCCCATGTGGAGCCTCCATGGAAACTGGGCCATAGTTTAGTATTCAATATGGGCCCCTCATGAGGGGGCTGGGTGAGTCAGTAAAGGGATGCATATACACTTGTTCTTCATCTGGCTGGTAAGCATCTTCTTCAGAGGTAGCATGAACAATTCAATTTATCATATGTCTAGTCTGCTTCTGCGATGAACTTTGACTAAGTTTAAGTTTACCTGCTTATATTTCTTGCAGCATATGTTTTCTTTTTAATAACGTTAAGACGTCATGTTGTCAGCACCAGTAGGAATCATGAACAACACTATGAGCACCGAGACTGAATTTGTGATTAACCACATCTTTGAAATCAATGAACTCATGCAGGGTACACACTCAAAAGAAAGCAGAGTCTCCATTATTGGATGGTTCTAATGATTATCTTGCTAGATTTTCCAGCAGTGTGAGGTATTTTAAGATATGTCACTCCCCCCGAACTGCATTAGGGAACATCTTTGTGGCAATGATTTGGAATCGCAAATTTTAAACATGTTTGATACTTCCGATTTGATATGCTGTTGTATGTCGGAAACCAATTGGAGGAACCCAAAGGACAACCAAGAACACACTCTGTGGTTCAGTGTACTACAGAGGTACAAATAGACTGCACATGTACACGACAGACAACTGCTCATCCCATGTTCATACAGTCTCCATGAATCCATCCATAGCTGTTGGTTTCTTCATGAACTTCCAGTAAACAGCAGTCCAAATTTTTGGTTTCTCTCATGTTGCATTTGACCGCAGGATTTTGTAGGATTCGTAGTTTCGAGGGTCGAGACTCTGGTTGTTTGTGAATGGAATCTGTTAGTGAGTGTTGTGCTGTTATGGTCATGTAATGGCTCTCCACACAATTTACAAAC
Organism: Labrus mixtus; assembly: GCF_963584025.1. NCBI lineage: Eukaryota > Metazoa > Chordata > Actinopteri > Labriformes > Labridae > Labrus > Labrus mixtus. The sequence goes on from NC_083617.1 coordinate 27,550,461, forward strand.
AAAACTGTTTAACCTATAGTTATTTAACGTCAAGTGTGGGGTCTCTCACGTTTTCAACATCTGTTTATATTAAAAAAATCTTTGAGTGTGGGCCAGCCTTTGGGCAAGCAACAATCTGGACAATTGAGCACAACTCAATTACTTGAATATAACTGGACCCAGAATATTGAATCTTCTCCTTGTTAGTGGTTGAATTTACCCACCAAAGCAATCCCTCCACTGTGCGTTGGTAGATCTTCCTCGATTGTCCTCAATAATTCATTGTTGCTTAGGGGATTTCTAACCCTTTAACCCTTTAACGTTAATTATTAAAGATAAAGATAAAGATAAAGATAAACTTTATTGATCCCCCGTGGGGGAAATTTGTGCATTACAGCAGCTCCAGAAAACAGGGGACGGGAATACAATTATTAAAAATACAAATAGAAGTTAAAATCAAATCAAACATATTTACATCAGTTAAATAAAAAAATACAATAATGTAAAATTACACAGTAACTACACAGGAAAGGGTTTTGTTCTTAAAAAAACACACACAGTGTGTAGCATGAGGTGGTGATGCTGTTAAAGAGTCTGATAAAACAGAGTAATATGAAGTTTTACTGTCCTCCAATGATTTAAATACTGTAAAATAATCTAACGTGCTCTCAAAGGAAAAGATTTCTAGAAAAATAAACTAAACGGCTAAACAAAGTGTTCATTAACACCATGTTAATGTAATGGGAAGTGAGGGAGCTCCTCACGTCAGCAAACTGACTCCTGAGGCAAAAACGCAAAATCACCTGAAGGAAAAACCGTAGGCGGTGTGTGTGTGTGTGTGTGTGTGTGTGTTTGGTAGTTTACAGTATGAGTGTCTGCAATCAAATTGCAATTACATGGGCGGCATTAAATGAGCGGCCTTGCATTTTCTGACACTCTATTGACTGCTGGAAGGCGACTCAGCTGGAACGTGTCGCGTGGATAATAACCCATGCCAATCTGAGAGCTGACTAATGTGCGGAAATGGAGAATACACCCTTTAACTCCACTCTTAATGTCTTTCCACCTGACTTCTCGCTCTGGCTCTGGAGCCAGAAGGAGGAAAAGGACGAAGGAGGTTTGTTAAACATTTGCTACGTACCAATGTTTTTTTCATGAGGGCTTTGGAGGGGGAATCTTTGAGCTCATTACTCTGTGGTAGTTTGCAGCGCTCTTTCAGGGAGAAAAAAAAAAGCCTGGGAAGCTACTTTCATGTAATCAACATCTCAGAGTCAAGAATGAGGCTGATTTTTGGCCCAGTTGGGGTTCCTCAGTTGTTAATTAGGTTACTGCAAGTGTTGCCTTATGCTCTGCAAAAGCTACGAGAATTATATAATTAGTTAAAGGGGACATATTATGAAAAATCCACCTTTACAGTGTTTTCAAACATTTATTTGGGTAACCTGAGTGTCTACTGATCCACAAAATGTGAAATAAACCCATCCAGTCCTTTGTTTGTGGTCTGCATAAGTCTTACAACACAGAGAAAAATGCTCAGTTTCAAATTTGCTCTCCTTGTGATGTCACAGTGGGATTCTGGTAAAAAAAAAAAAAAAAATACCCTCCCCTCTCCTGGTATCTCAACCTATGGACTCAATCCCCAGCCTAGAGCAAAACATTTTAGCAGGTCCGCCATTTTTATTCACTCTACAGAGGAGTGATGTCTACCGGGAAAACTCAGGATTTAAAGAGACACACACACACCAAAATGGAGCCTTCTGAAAGAGATGGTTTATACAGGGTCACAAACCTCCTCTGGTGCTTGATTAAAGTTATAATTTGACCAAAGCAACGCATAGATGTTTCATTTAGACCACAGGGGACTGTTTGAAAAGATGGAGAAGGGCTATAATATGTCCTCTTTAAAATCCACCCAAAGCTATGTGGCTGTATCTTGCATTAAAATCCGTCCACAGCACATTGATATCTTTTCTACAGATGCTTGGTTCAAGGCTGACATTAGATCAAGTTGGGATCCTCCACAGTGCCTAAACCTTTTTTTAGTACTATATTCCTTCTCTGTGTTTTCCCCCAATAACACAGCCGGTGTAAACAGTATTTCTGGCACTGTTTTGAGGGCAACCAATATGCATGTGACTTGCTGTGCTGTTCAAGTCTATTTCACTCCTGCTGTGCTAAGTAAAGCCTAATCTCTAGAGGCAGATGTTCAAATGACACTAATCTGAAGATTTTCTGTTTTCACTGTATTTATGAAGATTGGTCAAGGCTCTCAATTTTATATAGAAATAAAAAAGGCAGGGGAAATAAAACAGCATGGGCACTGTGGGTTTTGTGTGATCATGCTATGAGGGTATTTCTTTATTGCCAGTATCGAGACACTTATCTCATGCTAAGCAGTATTAAATTGCAAAGTGCTTAAGAAAATCTGATGCTATTCTGTCATTGCACAAAGGAATCACAATAGATTACGATGAGATAAATTACAAGAGATCAAGGTCAAATCATATTTTAGTTGCACAAATGTTCCTCATTTTTTCTTCCTGAAATGATCTAAGGCATCCAATATAAAGCTGCCAGCCACCATAAACACATTGGCTGCCATCAGTCTAAAGCCTGCAGACAGTTGCTGCAGGTTATTACAGCCGTATGACAGCCTATTATCTCCCTATGACAGGCCATTACCTGCACAGAGGAGCCTGGTAATGAAATAGGCAGCAGGACAGAGAGAAGACAGTGTGCTATCAACAAATCACACAGATGCTCTTTACACCGAGCCTCAGGCAAAGAATCGAACACTGAAACTATGTGTCAGGGTGGACTCAGCACTGTGCTATGGGTTCACAGTGCAGAGGATTTTTAGCAAAGTGTTGCATTCTGGGATACAAAGCCGTGAATATCCAGGGTGAGTCAGCAGCAGGTGATTGAATATATTATCCAATAGGAAAATGATACTTTGCATTTGGATTGAGTGACATACTTTTTGGGTCATTTGAATTTAATTTTAGCTGAAAGGCTCCCCACAGTAGGGGTGCACAATATTGAGTCTGGCTGCTCGATATTTTCCAACTCATTTTAACGGATAGCTAATGTTGATATCACTGCGTGCACTTTTTTATTTCTCCACAGTCATTGCTGTGAGCGTCAAGTTTCTCCTGCAGTTGAATTATCTCTCATATGGGCGGGTGTCTTCATTTGGAGCTGATCCAGACGTTCAATTGCAGAGTATTTATTGTTATATATCAATGATGTGTAAATATAAACCTTTTTAAGGCTATTCGGACCTGAAAAGAAAATAAGATTTTATGTGTCTATGGAGTATTCCTTACAGTAATTCACAAAAAAAAGTGCAAAGCATTCTCTCCCTGCTCTGAAAGGTTTCACAGTATATAAAGATTATACTCATCTTCACCTTTCATGTTGTCAACCCATAGATTAGCTCTGTGATTTTATGCAAAAAACACTCCTTATTTTTCTTACTGCCGTCTGTTCAAACCCTAATTTTAGCCTTTGCCTGAAAACATTTATTTGTCTCTGTAAGGCCCCCCAGATCTCTGGAAGCCTGCTGGGGGGCAGAACACTGCAGGGTTGCCAGGGAGGGCTGTTGTCCAGCGCTGGGAGAATAGAGCCTATGTATGTAGAGGCTTTAAGCCATCTCCTGAAGTTTTTGGTTTCATATCGGGGAACTATCGCATGATTTGCAGAACGAGCCGTTTAGCGCCCTCTGCAGACTCATCCTGTGATTACTACGTTTACCTCATGAATTCATCAACTCATCAACTTTGCCAGAATTTAGTATGGGCATCCATCATTATAACCCTATGTGAGTTTTAAACAATGAGCGTAATAGGTCAACTTTAAAGTTGCCTTCTGGTCTTACATCAGAGAGGAGCAATGGACTTCTGAGTGAAACAGAAAGAGCTTTCTGATCGAAAGCCCTGCAAGTTGCTTGGCAAACTCGTAGCAGCACAATGTTATGCTGTTGTGCAAACTGAAACAAAAAGGCTTTCAGGTTGCAAGAATAACATATACTTCCATTGGAAATACATGTCGGAAACTAGAGATGGCTGGCTGAAAAAAGGAAAATGGAAACACTAGTCCATATACACATCTATTTCTTAACTTCTGTCAGTATTTCACAAATGTTGTGAGACTGGGATGACAGAAGAGAGGGCCTTCTCAAATCAGCATGTTGCAGGCAAACATACAATAATTACCGTGCATAGACTCAAGAGAATGCTATGGTTGTGGAGAATTATCTGCATGGGTCCATCATCTCCACAGCCCACTGGGTCGAAGCTCACCAACCATCTAATGACTCAGCATGAAGTGTAGATTATGATTTTAACATTCAGATAAGATACAACATATTCCTCCTGATTTTACATTTTCATTCACTGTAGATTTATCAGCTAATTTCTATCATTGTGTTTTGCACTCTGCACATTTTATCACTGGAGGAAATTACAGCAATTTCAGATTTGGGCCAGCCATCTTTGATTGTAGTAATCAGTGTGAGCAATCAGCAATCAGAGAAGCATTCATTCAGAGTTTGTGCATATGTGGCAGTATGGAACACCAATTTTCCGCCGTTGTGGAATCAATATGAATGTACAAATACATGATGACGGCTGAGATTAATTATGGCACATTTGCAAAAAAAAAGCAGTCTCAAGAAGGAGAGCTCTGTTATGTTCTAGCTTATCTTTATAAGTTATAAGTCTGGAGCAGCGTGGATTAGACATCGACTCAGTGTCTTCTATACAAAGAACGACTGATCACTACCTGTGATGTGAAAAGAGATATCCTTATAACACAAACACACTCGCAGACATCAACTTGGTGTCAGTTTGCCGATACAAGATACTGTCTGGCATATCATTTAGCATGTTGACCAACTCAGACCCTCAGGCTACAGCTGGTCGATATATACTTTTATTATTTTTTGTTCAAAGACTAAGACTTTCAGGCTCTAAAACGGATCCTAATGCTCCTTCAAAGTGTTCTAAATTAGTACATCTATTAAGCAGCGTGGTAAACAGGAAAATACTGACATTTTAAGAAACAAAACTTCTAACCTTTAAAAGGTAATTCTGGTATTTTTTAAAACTGGCCATGTAATTCTAGGGGTCTAAATTATTAATTGCCACAAAAATATTTGGAATTTCTCTAGTAGATTATTCAAAGCAGCAGCAATAAAACAGGCTGCAATGGCTAATGTAGGTCCATTAAAAGAGTGTGTTTTTGTATTATAGGCTCAGACTGTGATTCTAAGTTTCAAATAGACCTCTTTGTTCAAAACATTCTCACTGACCTCACCCATTAGTTTCTGAAGAGCCGTCGTGAAGCCTAACGATGGAGGTCCCCATATTGGAAATTTAGACTACCTAACTTTCGGGTCAATATACAAAGCCTCAGAAGAGTCATAAACTCACACATGCTCAACTCAACTCTGCTCTTCTGGAGAGTGGATCTTTAGAAAATCAGACAGTGATGCTGGTGAGATAACGATTTTAAATAACTGGCATCTCTGGAGCACAAAAACATCCTGAGCAGCAGCCATTTCTCTGATTCCTCTTCCCTCTGTCACTCCCTCTCACTCTTCATTTTTCTCTGTTTAACTCTTTTTATGCCTTCACTCAGCTCCTCCTCTTACTGTCAACAGACTTTTTTTAATTCTAAAAGTTTCCTTTTAGTTTTAGCAGCTTCACTACTTGAATACATTTATCTGACAATGCCCTCTCAGGTGAAATGAGCTGCGGTTCATGAGCCTCCCCGGGGTGTTTTGGAAGGTTTCAGCGGGATCTCATCAACATGTAGAGCAGGTGAATTTCAATGTCTGCAGTCCTACAAATGATCCCTTTTGGGAAATGTCTAACAATGACTTTCTCTGTGCAGTATAAAGGTGGGAGCAATGTAGAAACACTCAGAAAACTGGGACCCAGAAATGTTGCATGCATATCAAAGAGGGGATGTTTTTGAGTTACAGATTTACAGAAAAACTACTGGTCCAATTTTCTATAAACATGGAGAGAATGAAGCATGGGTCTACAAGAAAATATTACATTTTGAACTGGATCTGGATTAAGGATGTCAACATTTTCAATCATTTTTGATACCATGTGAATTAAAACAATGCAATCCCTGATTTTTTAAATGATGGAAAGTGCTGAAGCTTTAAAAGAACTACAGATCTTCCGCCATATTTCATCCAAAAGCTGTTGCGTGAGAAATTAGGAGAGAAGCGGTGGTCTACTCAAATTCAAAGTCTGGCATATATACTCACATTTGTCAAGCTCTTTTAGTATCTCATAAAGTTGTGAGAATTATGTTTATGTCTCTTAAGACAACGAGCAGTGGAGGATAAACTGTTTAAATTGCATGAAATGATAAATCATTGGCAAAATATTTGTGCATCAAGACAGTGTGCAGAATTGCTCTCAATTTTTGGTTATAATAAAAATAAATAATTACCCAATATTGGACGCTCCGTACTTAATTTTTGTTGCCATGATTTTAAAACAAGTATCAATGTTGTTACGTTATTGCTAGTATAGTAATGAAGTTTAAAATTGTGGTATTGTGACGATTCACAAACAATGAAATTGACCAAAAACAATAATGTGTAGAAAAACTTGAAGAGGCCACTCTCTAATAATGGAGTTCATCTTCCGTTTGAACTTAAAGTTTATCACAAACAAGCTTTTATTTTTATCATGTTTTTACAGTCAAAGAAGTTGAAATATTTAGTTTAAAATAAATATGTGTTATCATAATTGTTGTAGAATTTCAGAATATACTGTATATCAACACTGGCTGCACAAAGTCATGTCATAAAGGAACATTGATTCCAAACCTGAGGTCCAGGCCCCCCGAGGTGGGCGCCAAAGATCTCAAAAGGAGAGAGACTCAAACGTTTTCAAAATGAAATGTGCCCACGCAGTATGAACTAACACAATGATAAAAGACTTATTGGATAGTTTAGTCAAAGTCCTCGGGATGAAACTGCGTAAAAGATACATGCCCTCACTCAAAGATACTTAGTCAGCCACTTGTAATTCAGGCTATGATGCAGTCAATCAAAATCTTAAACGGCGACTCCAAGAACAGTTGGGAACCACTCTCACAGAAGGCACATGACCTGTGCTTGTGCCATCTTTCATTTTTAGGATTTAAACTTTGCTACTGGCCACTCACTTCTTAACTTCTAACTTAACTGTGTGAATACCTCTTTGTAAAAAAATTATCAAATTCATATGTTTAAAGGAAGGACTCTATAAAGTGTTATTAAGCATTTTAACCTACTTCTTATTTGCTAATATGACCCTTGCAAGCTTCCAGCAGACTGCTTGAAGCTGCTGAATTGATGTCATCTTTTTGCTTTTTGTTTGTTCTTGTTTGAAACTTTCTGTTAGGGAAATTGGCCAGGGAAATAGATTATTGTATCTCAATGGGAAGAGGCTTCTCTTGGTTAAAGTACGAGTGCCATAGATGGTTCAGAGTATTGGTTAATAAATGCAAAAATTAAGTTATTTAAAAGATCCACACCTGTGTTTTAAGCTCCTGGTTTTCTAGTTAAACACTGAAATGTAGTTTTTAGTAAATGACTCTGCTGTAAGTCCCACAGGCTGCAGCTGAAATGATGCAGGGCAGACAATAATAACACATGGTAACATAATAAATGACAGGTTACCTCTTCAAACAGCTCCAGGCTGTATGTGTTGTCGTCATCCGCAAAGAAAACCACCCCGGGGTCCCGCTTGCTCCGGTGCTGCCGGAGCCACGCGAGAGCCACATTCCTCTGCTCGGTGGCGCGTGGCATCCCGGCGCGTTTGAACCTGCGGGGAGTGAAAATATTCAGGTGCGTGAACGGCACGCCGCTCCGGGCCAGAAAGCGCGCCACCAGATCCGTGCGCGACGAGGAGTCCTCCACTACAATCCAGTGGAAGCGGGGCACCTGGCGGAAGGCGTGGGCCAGGCGGGTCAGCTCCGCTTTCTGCACCGGGCGGGTGTATGTCGGAGTGATGGCGTAAATAACCGGCAGGGCGGACTGGTTCTGAGCGCCCGGTGTCCGGGCCGCCCGCTGCGCCCTGCCGGTCCGACCTGCTACAGGAACCCGGATCGCCCGTTTACTGTCGATATCGATCATGATGATAACAATCAGGACCCAGGGTAGCAGGATGAAGAAGCGACTGAAGAACACTGATTTCATGGCGAGGCTGAAGTTACAGTGCGTCCTCTCTTTTTCTCACTCCATCACAATTATCCACCGACCGACCGCAACTCAGAAACCCTTTTTTTAAATCCTGCGATTTTATTTTTCAGAACCAAAAAACAGCAAAAGCAGACATCTCGAGTCAATTTCAAACTATTTTAAGCTCAAAAACCTCCGCTGCCTTGCCCCGTCCCGACGGGACCGTTTCTCCGGAGTTCCCTTCCTCCTCCTCTGCCTCCTCTCCTCTCTCGGATGGGACTTCAGTGTCTCTTCGTCGTCCTATACCCTCCTTCTGCTCACTCCCTCACCGGCTCCGTTAAATTCCCATGTCCTGCCCGTGCTTCAGTGAGTGTTTCCTGGGGAGAAAAACAAGCCGGAGCCGTCCTCCTCCTGAACCGGGCGGAGATAACCCACCGATGTGAGCCGCCGAGGAGCATCACTCGGAGAGGACGGAGAGCTGCTGTGAGTCTGAGGATAATAAAGCAGGAGGGGAGGAGCAGGTGCAGAGCAGAGGAGGGGAGACGGGATGGAGAAGAGGACCTCGGGAGAGAGAGCAGCGCAGAGAGAGAGAGAGAGAGAGGAGGGCCTTGTTCTGTTGTGTGCGCATCAGCGTCCACTGAGAATAAACTCAGCAGGAGAGAGAGGCAGAGACAGCCTGTTAGCTCATGCTGTTTAGTAAGAAAACATTATTAACTTAATTATAGACTGTAATAATTTGTTACCTTTTTCAAATGTGTATTTTGGAGGTTTGGTATAATACATCTACAAAACAAAGATGTGTGGATGTCATACTGGGCTTCAGGAATGGTAGGGGCTATTTGTCACTTCTGTGAGCAGGGGGGTCTACAGGAAAGATGTCACAGTGGGTCCTGCCACCAGCCCACACCGTCCATCCATCCCGTTCGGGGTCACATGGGGGCTAGCTGATCCCAGCTGTCATTGGGCGAGAGGCGGGGTATACCCTGGACTGTTTGCCAGTCACTAGGGCTGACATAGAGAGACAGACAACCAGCCACTCACCAACCCGGTATCATGCCAAAGCGTGTACCTATTAACCTAACGGCATGTCTTTGGACTGTGGGAGGAAGCCAGAGTTCCTTGAGAGAACCCATTCATGCACCGGGAGAACATGAAAACTCCACACAGAGAGGCCCTGTCCGATGGAGATTCGAACCAGGAACCTGCTTGCTGTGAGGCAAGAGCGCTACGATCACTGCACCACTGCCCAAACCAACCCTGCACAATGACCAACAAGGTTAAATAACTTTAACTTTGTGTTTCACCCTGAAAATTGCGGATCGATAACCACAAGAGGGGAAGTGTGACATTTTCTCTGCAACATTCAGTGATATTTATTTTTTACAAACAACATTTCACACATCAACAAATGTACCGGAAGGAATGGAAATGTTCACTCTCTATTTCAGGTGCAATAAAATAAACAGACTTTGCTTTGTACTCGCTGCTTAACTTGTCTCTGACTCACTCTGTAGAAAAAAAACTCCATTGCAGTTTAAATTTAACAACAAAAAATTAATAAACTGTTTGATGTTTGTACCTCTCTGACATTTGAACCATTTTAAGATCATGCAGGTTATTACAATAATTTGTTTTTTTTCAGGATTTTGAGTCGTGAAAGAGCTAAGAATCTAGTCCATTTAGTCAGCAAATTTTACCTTTACTATGACTGTTATCACTTAGAGAGAAAGATTGCAAACAAAGAATGTATCTTCATTTCAGGCTCATCGAGGGGCTCCTTCCTCCCATTAGGGGCCCTGAGAAGTCAGTCTCATTTGACCATAAATACACCATGGTATTATGGAACCAATATAAAGTTTTTATAGTGTGCCTAGAGGCAAGATACAATGACAAAGAAAAAAGCTCAATTTGTAAAAAAATGAAAAAGCTTAGTTTTGCTTTTTTTTTTTGCCCCACATGGGACAAGAATGCACGTCTCTTAACTGAAACTCCTGCGTTTGTTTCATTCATCCAGTGTGCCCAACTACCACCCCCAATGGACTATTTCTCTGTACTTCACCACCTTGTTTCCAAAAGACTTCAAAGAACACAATGTAATACTGAAGTAATCTTTCAAAGTTCATGCTGAGTGTTACGAGAAAAAATGGAATTCACAAATAAATGTGTTATTATTTTGTGAATATTTCATGAACATCGGTCTTCCAAGTTTCATCAAAGTAACATCTACGGCGATTCTCTAGTCTGTTAGTTTGCTAGCTAAAAATATCACATGGGCCCCTCCATCCCGGAATGAGTCACCACTATGTGCACCATTTAAAAAATTAGAAATTTACTTTTGTCTTTCCCAAATTTACTGCAGAAACCTTGTTTATTTCTAAGACCAAGTTAACCTGGTTATGAAGTGTTAATAGTGTAACTACTTGCTCAATCCCTGTCTTTTAGCCCTCTAGCTAAGCTAAGTTTACAGCTGGGGTAACATAAAACTGTTTACCTCACCTGCTGAAAGGCATTGCCTCTGCACAGTGTACATTGTTGCTTTCTAGTCTTCAGCAGGTAGAAAATACCTTGCTGACAGGATGGAGCATCTGTATTAATATTCTATTAAAAAAATTGTGGAAGGACTGCCAGCTGAATATCGGTTTGTGACCCTTTGAAATCCTGAAGCTCTCTACTTTAAGAGATCAGCCATCTGATATTCACTCGATTGACCTGGTTTTTATCAATCTCAGCCTTTGTCTTCTTTGCCTCCTTGGTCATTTAGGCTGATTTTCTTTTGCCTGATAGGTTTTTCAGTCGTTAGAGTTGTTCTCTGGTCCATTTCCACCATTTCTGCTAACATGAGTCAAGGCATTATTTTTTACAAGCGGTTCGGCTACATTAGAAGACCGAATTGCTCAGTGAAAGCAAACTTCTAAGGACAAATCTAAGCACAGCTAATATCATTATTCATGAAAGTAAAAATGTGTGTATTACCATTTACACAACTCCAGGACCAGTGGAGCTGTAAAAGGCCAAAATAGCTTTTTATCATTTGAATTTCAGCCCTCTGTTTATCTCAAACATCACTCGACTGAGTTACAGAAGCTAAGTTTCACAAACTGTATTAAAAAAATAGTGAGGAGTTTGATGCGAATAGCAAACCAGATATACAGTATGATGGAAACAAATGGTGACTATGCCAAGAAAAAGCAGAAAACATACTATTTCTATGGGAATGGGAGAGCAAGTTTGTTTGTTTTTTTTACAAATATGAAGGACAAGTGTGTGTGCCTCATCTACAGAACCGTTTCAGCGTTTCAGTTGGCAAAAAGTAGCAACGCAAAGCGCCACCACCACACCCAAGTGCACCATAACCATGCACAGGACTTACCAGTGGGTGGCATGTTTCGAACTGAGAAGTCGAACGCGCCAAAAGCAGCACTTTAAAAACAGCATTCTCTTTTCACCCAACGGATTAGGAAGGCAAACATGGTAAAAGACGAATCATTAAAAGCACTGGTTCTCAATTGATGGGTCGGACCTAAAATTTGGTCGTGGAGCCATTTTCAGTGGGTTGTGAATGTGTGCCTGCAAAGTAATGTCAAAATGTCTATGACGGATTTTTTAAACATGCTGATTTTGTCCCGTTGCTTGATTTTTTTTTTTTACATGTTTTGTACCGTCTGAGGTCCAGACTGCACAATAATCATTGGTTGAATAATATGAGAAATTCGGGTCACAAGTTTTCATGAAGGAGTTGGTGGTGGGTCCTGAGGCTAGTTGAGAATCAGTTATTCAATTTGACACATATCCTAACAATGCAGAAGAAGCCATTCACCAACTGGGGGATGGACAAAGAAGTGACAGCCTCAGCGTCTGAGACACTATTCAGGGACCATAAAACTTGAAATGAAATCACGATTGCTGTGTTTTGCTACATTATGTGACTAATCAGGCAATGTGATGCAAGCAGCTCTTGGCCAATTTCATTTTTTCTTTTGAAGATATTTTTTGCCGTTATTAGATAGAACAGCTGAAGAGAGAAAGGAAATGAGGAGAGAGTGGGGGCCGAGGTCTGATTCGAACCCACAACCGCTGCAAAGGGGACTACAATCCCTGTACATGGAGCATACAACATAACCACGAGGCTATCCTGCGACCCAACTTTCACTTTTTAAAGGTAGCTCTCAGATGAAAAAGATTTGGAGACAGCTGGAGAAGCCATCCACAGAGATAAAAGAATATTGTCATTATCACATATCTAACTGTACGCGGTCATATCTACCAACAGCTAACTTCTCAGATGGAGCTCTTGGAACATAATTGGATCAAGACGAGGTTGGTGCCTTATCACTGATCAATTCTAAGGCTCTTTGAAATGAATGAATGTGAGAGCTTACTGGTGTTCTCCACATCAAGTGAGAAGTGAATCATTGATGGTTAATTATGCACACATCACGGATCAGGAGATCTGTTGGGAGGAAAGAGAAGAGAAGTCACTGAGGCGGGCTAATAGAGTTGGTTCACACCAAACTAATTGCAGGCAAACAGGCTCAAATGTCACAGGATGAAAGCACCTTCGATTGTTTGGATTAGAGAGTGACTCCGAGTTCTGCTACCACTTTGTTTGGAACTTTGAGACTGATTGAGAACAAATAAAATTACTTTTTGAGGCTTAAATTAATCTCATGCTCACTGACTTTGATAAAAAAAAAAATAGTTCATGTGCTTACTCAAAGATAAATGACTTTAAAAAGAGTGATGTGATGATGAGCGAGTGGTTTATCAGGCTCCATTCCAATATTAAATTGTCCTGCTTTATCAACCTTGACTGCGCGTCCTTCCATCTGTTCAAACACAGTGAGTGATTTAGAAATTAAGATGACTCATCAAGCAAAATGTAATTTTAAACGAGCACATTTTGATTAAAAGTGCCTCGGATATTACGAGCAGCAGAGCAGAACTACACAGAAGGAAAAGCTTTTTTTAATCTAATATTGAACCTTGAGAGCGAGATCTAAAGAGACTTGTTCAAAGATATGTAAATGCAGATCTCGCATTACGCGATATTATACTGGATAATCAAATGAATAGACGGTTGATTTGTGTACTTGACTCGTTTCTTTTCAAATCTGCCTGGATGAAGGGGGTTGGTAGTAAGAAGTCTCAGCAGCAAGATAAGTAATCCCAGTGGGAATTTATATTAAATTTAATGTTGGCATTTGATTTAAAGATCTGATATACTAATTTTCTCCTTTTATGTTATATGAAACCAATAGAGTAGCTTTGTGGCATGGTGGAAGCATGTTGAGCAACCACACATCAGCAGCTTCACATACACACATACTAAAGTATGCAGACAAACACAGCGCTGTTCAGCTCTGCTGTCTCCAATGTTGCCGCCTTCAACACACATTACGTCTCTGCCATAGATAAATATTAATGGATGAAGCCTGAGTGATGTTACCCATCTGCTCCTGCAGGGGGCTCCGGAGGCTCATCGGCAGCAGCCACCCTGCTGGAAATGTTGTCTCAGTCTAACTTTCAGTCAACTTAACGACAGGCTGAGAGCTGGAGCTGAGGCGGGTTTTAAACCTCTTGACAAACCGTTACATCGCTCCCACCTGTCAATCATGTCAGCTACACGCCTAACTATGGATAAGGCGTATTGTTCTCAAAATCAAAACGGAGTGGTTTAAAAAAAATCACCATCCGTACATTGTGTGCCAGTGAGGTGAATAACTAATCAGACCTATTTAGTTTTTTGTACCAGGCTGTAAACTTGTTAATTTATGCTTTAAAAACATTTTTTTGCCTGTTGTGTGTATGCGACTTCCGAGGCTCCTGGGGCAAGCCTTAAGTGGACACTTGACGAACTGCAGGATTTTACACTTCAGCATTGGCTTCATTTGTCAAGACTGGAGGTTGCTGCTTGGTCTCTGCTACAACCTCTGATGGTTGACCAGTGGCCTCCACACCTTACACATTGCAGATGAGGTGTAAAAGGGGCGTAAATATCCGGCTTTGATCTGAGCAATATGTAGGCACCAAATTACTGTAGCTGCAATATTGGATGCATCCAGAAAACCTCCCTTAATATGTGTGGGAATGACTTTCTGGTGAATCTGGTCTAAACAGATTAAATTACCCTCAAAGATTTGTTGAAAGAATTTTAACTTTCCCAAAAATGGCCATAGAAATGTATCTTCCTTTGGGATGTTTGTTGGCATTAATCAGAAGAATCCAGTTTTCAGAGGTTACACTTATCACGTCAGAGCAATGTCAAGTAAGACTCCTTCCCTGATCCATCAATCTTTGTTAAACCTTCCTTCATCTCCTCCTCCTGTCATGCTGTCAAACATGTCAATCACTTGTCAAACAGCCTTTCAGTCCCCACATTATAAATGCTGTTTTGTGTGTGCCAGTGAAGAAATATGTAAATGAAAGATGTCTCAAGGGATAGTTATGCAAAAAAAGGCCCTTTAAATTCACACCATCCTGACTTGTACACACTGGATCCAGCTGGAGATATAGTATGTGCTACTCCGCAACGTAAAACATGAGCCACTGAGCAGCAGCTCTCAAACAAATTAACTCAGCATGTCGTTAATTCTCACGCGCTAATGAATACTTTTCTAAATTAAATGATTATTTCTAACAACAAAAGCTTTGACTAATGATGAATACAAATTCTTCAGCAGGATTTTACCGCCTAAATAGAAACAGTTTGTAAATAAGGTCAAAGACAAATGATGAGCAGAGCATAGGTGCTAGCTGATATAATGCCTTTCATACACTAGAAGACTTTAAAAAGACAAAGTTTTACCTACAGATGTTTATGTTGGGTGCAGACTATTTTGCAAAGACTGGGTATCTGCTTTACGTCTTTGCTGGTTGGGTCCTATGCAAAAATAAATTGGGGTGCCCTCTCTCCTAAGGACGGTAAAGATGACTAATTCCTCTTCATTTTTCTTTGTTGACTTTCACTGACATACTTTGGTTTTCAAAGCAATCATGCATGAAACGCTTAGCAGGACAACAAGAGTGAGTGCTGTCAGATGGGGCCCCTTTAGGGAGCTTTGGTTTCAGTTTGTGAGCCCTGAGGGGTCCCCATACTGGTCAGGGGCCCTGAAGCAGATGCCTGCCTTTCCTGTTGACATGCAACACCTCTGGGCTACGTCACTGTTTTTAAGGCTACATCTAAATCCCTGTTGAGATTATTTCCCATCATGCTAGTGGTGTCGTTCTCAAAATTAGTCTTTCTATTCTTTTCTATTTCTATTCTATAGCATTTTGACTCTTGTCTTCTCTTCTCTTGGTCTTGACTCTGTCTCAGACTTGATGGACTCTGGATTTGAAATCAAGACCATTTCCAAAAGAAAAAAAAAAACGTGAATTAATTCATCATTAGATATTTATACCGCGGTTACGGCTGCAACCTTCCTGGTGTTCAGGTCTAAGTGAGTGACACCCCCACACACACACACACGCACAAGATTAGGACTTTTTTCTGAATTGTCTATGGTCTTGGTCTTGTCTCGGTCTCGCCCTTCCTTGAGTCTTGGTCTTGACACAGGCGCTGACAGGAAGTGCTCACAGACAACGCACAGGGTGTATAGAATGAGAATTTTAATATAAATATATTTACGAGATCTCATTATGATGGGATCTATATATCAAAACTAAGAGAAAATATCATATCTTGTAATTATGGGATATGGGGTCCAAATCCAAATCTTGTTTGGAGAATGAAACGTGTTGTTGTTGTAAGTGCTTTCTTGTTATTAACATCACTCCCCTCACAATGCAATGAAGAAAACAATCCAAAGTAGAAGAAAAGGTTTAATAGAGGTAAATAGCTTTGGAGTCAGTTGGTAAATTATCTGAGGTTTTCATAAGGAGCAATGCCTTTCAATCTTTATAATGACATTTATTCATGATTAGTACAGAAATATTGATGACTGTAGCGTTAACTTGCTGGAAACATTGAGCTCATTTGCAGTTTATTAGTTTGCTAACTTGTTTCTCTGACTCACGCTCTGGAGGCGCTGAGGATGTATATATCAGCCAGAGTTTCTTTTTGCTACCTCCGTCCGGACCGGAGCAGTTCTGAGAAATGTTGGTGCTGCTGAAACTCCAATCTGCTCCACATTACCTGAGCACTTTGTCAAAGTGTGATAACGGTTGGTGCAGTTAAAAAAAACACACTGTTCATTCCCAGGCAATCCAGTCCATTAGTCTTCCACCCTGTACAGCTGCAGTTCTCTTGCAGCTCCCTCTGCATTTAATTTGACTGAAACCATCAACAGTGAACGAGCTGGTCCGAGAGAATTCAACCTGGACCGTGTGTTATCCTGTGACACAGACATGAGTAAGCTGCCTGACCTCAATGTAGGGCCTGGATTTGGACATGCTGTTGATTTGACTCGGGAGGATTTGCTATTACGTGACATCATGTCAAATGTCAGGAGTCTGTGAGATTGAGGGCAGTGTGGGGCGTGCGGGGCGGTGACACGCGGTGACGTGGCGTCGCCTGTAAGTGGCAGAGAGCGGATAGAGGGCAGAAAGACCTGCAGCATAGTGAAGCCCTGCAGAGGAGAATGCACCACCAGGCTCAGGCCGAGGGACTTTATCTTGTAGAATGCACTTTGTCATATTACTGACGTTGTTTCCTCCTGTCTACATCCTTTCTTGTGTTGCTCTTATTCTCAGATGTACGTCTGATAAATGAATTAAATTGATAAATGAGTATTTGTAGTAAACCTTGTCTATAGCACATTGTCTTTGGGAGGCATGTATTCTGGAATAATTTATTACTCATTTACTATTTAATACTTTTTCTTGTGCAATTATTGTTATTATTATATTTTTTTTTGGGGGGGGGGGCAACTGCCTGATCTACTGCTCCCTACTGGTCAGAGGAATTTGTTTAAAATTGTTGATTTTAGACTATATTCTTTCTCAGTGAAACACATCATCGAGGCGATTCTCCAACGTAAAGGCTTGCTAGTTTGATTGTTTTTGGTGTGCATGTGAGTGAGTGAGTGAGTGAGAGGGCGTATTTGAGGTGTTCAGTTTTCAAAGGAAACTTTATTTACAATCGTGACTGCTCCGCCCAGATGTAACACGTATTGTGCAAACCCTCAGGTCATGCTTGACAATCGAGCCATACAGTTTGAGCACATGTTCACTGAGCTTTTGCTGTGCATCGTAAGCGTTGACTCGTGCCCTGTGAGATTACATTCCAACATTTATACAACCGTTCAGTATATTCCTGGCCTTAAAAAGGAAATAAGTGTCACTCCAATTTGAATTAAGATATAGGCCATCACCTCAAGTCATCTATGTGTATTGATTGGTCTATGCTTCATGTAAGTCACCATCGTTTATATCGTGTGCGCTCACAAGCAAGTGCTTTGTGTGGTTTCCCAAACACAGAAAAATTAAGAGCAGGGTCAAATCTATCTAGAAATGACAGAGATGCTCAAAAGTCTGAAGACCTTTCAATGCTGCTGGTAGTTTCATTTAGAATTTAAAACTTTAGCATAGTTATTTTCTTTAACGGAGAGTCTTCACAGTAATGTCTAACTTAAAACATTATCTTATAATTAAACATTTTATTCTTTTTTATTTTGTTATCAGTCTTTGTTGCAGGTTTGAATATTTAAGATGTAGGCAAACCTTTATAAGTACTTAAGTCATGGTGACAGAGGAGCAGAGGCTACAGACAGAGAGGGATAGAGGATGTGCATCATAGTGTGTGTGACAGAAAGAGGGGCTAAAACAATGTCAGAGGAGAGAAGACGTGAGCGTTCACATGTGTATGTGCGTGCATGAAAAGCTACTGTAGAACCCTGGGGGAGCCTCACTGTCATCCCCTCAATACAGCTGAGACAGATGATGGAAGATGGAAAAGTATAAAAGGAGAGAGTGAAAGCATCGCCTGGAGGGAAACTAAAGGAAGAATGAAAGAATGGAAGCAAGTGAGACAAGGAGAGAGTGGAAGAACAAATGATGAAAAAAGAAAAGAGCAGACAGGGGGGGGGGGGGGGGGGGGGGGTGTTTAGATTGATGTTTACTGGTGGAGAAAACATCCTGCAGTGTTTAGAGTCAGACCAGCTGCAGAAATGCCACGACCAACTAACCGGAGCACACCGCCTCTGATGTGCACATAAATCAAGGCTGAAAATGCAATTATATGATAATTCACAGCACAATTCAATTCAAGGGGACAATTCAAATCCGCTCGAAAAATGGCAACCCGATCACAACACATTTGTCAGCACCATTAGCATAGAAATAAGTTTCCGTCCGGCACTTCTACAGATTGGTGGGTGACTTGATACATTCTGCACGGCGATGAAAAGACATTCAGAGGCGCCGCTTGACATTTGATGGTATGAGCATGCAAAAAACCCTGAGTGTAATTCACTGTTCGATGATAAATTGGTCAGTCTCCTGCCTCCTGACATTCTCCTAAATATGGAGGAAAACAAAAGACCTATATTTCTTGTTTCTGGCATTCTGATTTACCAATGCTGACAGAATATTGTTTGACTATATATAACACTTTTGAACGTCTTTGATACAAATAAATGCTTAAAAATGATTTTGATATTCAACCTGTGTACTAGAATAAACACAGATCAAAACAAAACCAAGTACTGTTTCAATCAACGCCATATTTGTTCAGTTCAGCGTTTTCAGCACTCAGCTTCCAGAGCACGAAAAGAAAGGCCCTCAGCTTCTGCTGTGTTTTGTCGCTGTGGCTCAGTGGTAAAGCCAGCAGTTTCTCAACCTGAAGGTTGGGGGTTCGATCTCCAGCTCACATGTCAAAATGTCATTGGACAAAACACTGCAGCCCAGCGATGTGTGGATGTGTATGAATGGAGCCCTATTCAGACTGCCGTTTCAAGCCGCAATATTTACGCCTCGCTTCGCCTTCAATCTGAATGTTGCGGAGTAGTAAATGGGAGACGAATTGATACCCCCGCTGTAGCGTCTTCATAGGTAGCAACAGAGGCGAGACAGTATCAGCAGAGCCAGCGGTGGAGCACAGCTCTGTGTGGGTGTGTGCAGTTTAGCAACGCACTCAGAACTCAGTGTGCATCCACACACCGGGACACAAATAGGACTCCGTCGCGGAATGTACAAAGACGTGACGATGTCGTAACGTGACGCTTAGTTTCAGCATTTTTGCACAAACAAAGCAGCCAGAAAGGGGCAACTAATTAACAATTACAATAACATCCTCTGCCATCAGTGTGTGAATGGGTAACGGTTACTTTTGGTGTATAGCTGTGAGTTGTCAGAAGAGACAGCGCTATTCAAGCTCAAGCCCATTTTCTGTCAATTTACAGAACTCCCTGTTGAAATTAGCCAACTTTTTATCCCTGCCATGCTCGTCAATTACATATCTCCATCATCAAGAAGCGGCAAGGGACTTCTGATATCAGCTTAGTCAACAACAATGCCAGGGGAGAAACTTATCTGACCCATCTTTTAAGGGAACAATTTCCATGTTTAGAGCGGCTGCTAATGCATAGTCAGGATTCCGTTACATTATTTAAAAATATTCCTTGAATTAAAGAAAATGTAAATCCCACATGGCGTTTTAAAACAGACCTCATAGACACTATCGGGGGGAAGGCAGAAGTTAACTTCTGTAACCTTGCATCAATACACACCGGTGAGAAGCGCTCTCAAACTCAGGTTGTAAGTGCTGCCAGCGTAAATAAAGCTTGTAAATGGACAGAGGCCCGAACACAAAGAACTGAAGTATAACAGAATATACAACAGAAGTGTTTTATTGAACTGCATTTGAGAGAAGAAGAGTTGCCATGTCTGCCATGGTGTCTTATAAAGAACAATAACATTTTCATGAATAAGCAGGAGTTTGGATCAGGATTCCTTTTTTGGATTCAATTGGTGCCCATTTCAGGTTTTGTAAGCGCCAGATATGGTAATATCAAAGCTATCTAATGTGATCCTTGCACTGCCAAATCTACGCCTCACATGTATTATAAAAAGGGCACGAGCTTAGAGCCTATGATGTGCATATTTGCAGACCGTGTGAGCCTGGAACATTTTCCCATTTCTCTTTTGCCAAGCCAGTAATGGAAGTGATGACCAGATGTGCAACTGTAACAACAGCAGCATTTGTTTGGGATTAGGTGATTGGTCTCATGGCAGTTTGAGAAGTTGGCGTGAAATTAGAAGATAAAGATGAGAAGAAGAACACTCTTGAACTTCAGGCCCTTCACAGAGGTCGGTGCTCTCAGAGAAGAACCTTAGGACTCCTTCACACGAGCAGAATTCAAAGAAAGTAGAGTAGCACACAAATCACTTTAGGCTCATCTATTAAGGTCCAAAGGACTAATGTTTCAACACACTGTGCATCCATAACTTTCTTTGGATTCGGTCTGTGTGAAGGAGTCCATTGAATTATTTTAGAAAAGATGTTTGTAAGTGGTCGCAAATATTTCATAGTCATTTATTGGAATTCTAGATTAATCTACAACATAACAGCCTTTAGGCATCTACAGGTGATCCATGCCAGACTGTAAAAAAAAAATACACAAAACATTAACTTCAAACCCAATGAACAGCAGTCAAAGTTGAATTATGTAAAGATAAACTTACATATTATATGACTTAATTTACATCATTGTAGGTAACCTGAAGTATTATATTCAAGCAGAAACCACAAGAAACCTGACACAGTAGCTTTGCAAAGTTGTTTAGTCCTACTAGCCAAACTGTGACCATGTATTGGGTTTGATTTAGGCACTTAAACCATGAACTTTTCCAAAGCTAACAACATAAACTCACTTATTGCGTCCCTTTAATAATACTAATTCTAAATTGTTCTAAATTCAACACCAATTAGTATTATTAAAGGGGCGAAATAATTGACCAAAATAATGTTGAGCAGTTTACTTTGTGTTAAAATAATATGTCAGTTTAGTAACGGGGCATTTAATTGATGCAAACACCAGATGAATAGGTTGTGCTGGCTGACAGGCGTTCAAGTTGCAGGCATGTTTAACTTAAAGTACATTTATTTGAATTTTGTGCTGACACACAAAACAGGGGAATTTGTGTCCAACTATTGTACACAACTCTTTTTTTTATACCGTAGATATGCCCACCTGTCATTTTGCTGTTTTTGCGCTGCCCTGCACCTAAGTGATGTGCGTAAAACTACCTCCTTTTTCTAAGTTTCACAAACTGCCATAACACATGGTTTCAATAGCCGCCACATGTGGCAGTGCTAGTTTTCCCAGTCACAGCTTGTACTGTAAGTGTAGCAGATTTTTAAATAATCAAATGTTTCCAGTAGGTAGTTTATTTATTGATTTCTGCTTAATAGCAGGGTCATAATTGACAAGGTGCTCCAAAAGATCGCCTTTCAGTGTTTCCATTTCAGGATTTTCTAAATATGTGCAGGAGCCCTCTTAGTGAAGAATCAAATGCTTTCCTTAAAGTTGTGGTAGAGTCATACATTATGACAGAAAATCATTATTTAATGGCCACATCTCTGTTGTGGTCGGGGCCAATTGGTTTGTTGACATTAGTAGACTGGATTCTTAAACTAACCTTTACTACCAAGTCTCTAAAGGAAACCTAAAAGGAATCAATCCCTCCTTTAGATTTTCCCTGAAAAAGAAAGTCCAGAGTGGTAAAAAATAAAAAGATTCTTGAGGCTGTTAGAGGTAAGATGGTTTAGTTTTGAAAGTGAAACTAGTATTATACCACTGATTAGAAAATACAGAGTGATAAGTGAAGCTGTTGTGATTTTTTTTGCTAAATATTACTTTGAAAGTGTGTTTATTTCCGCTTCCTGTTGTATCGTCGTCTATGTTTTTTCCATCAGTGCTGAAGTCATCATCGATGTAAGTTACCTTTCGTGCTGTGAGATTCATGGGACACAATGTCTGTTCTTCCTTCGTTTGTATGATTTTGTACTGACTACTTTACTTCATATACTACTGTAAACTAGGTCTGGTTATTTCCCACAACTCCATAATAAGATACGTATCACGATACAGAGGCCACGCTATGATACATATCGTGATATACAATGATTTTAGATAACTACCACGTCCACAGAATTCACTACAACAGCTGTTCTTTATTGTTGAGAAGAACAGCAGAGGCGTATTAAGGATCCTACAACTTAAAACACTTCAATTCAGGTCCTCCGAGATCCTAGAAATACATTAAAATGAAATTAGTTTAATTCAGAGCTATGGCTATGGTGTTATTGAGAACTGTATCATAGTGCAATGGTCTTTATAAACTGTCATCTCAGCTTTGCAGCCACATTGATTCTGTAACGTCTGAATCCATACATGTATTTGCATGGAGCACATGACCATATATTGCCATATCGATATTTTGAGCACAGCCCTACTATAAACTACTTACATGTACGTTATTATACTATGTACTCATTGAGTAATTAGCCTAGAGTGTTGAGCTATCTTGCTAGCTTGGCCGGCTTGCTTGTATTGTTTTCAGAGCACATTTCTGAGTTTTGAGTAATAATACGTCAATGGAAATTGTTGCAACTGTTTACATTTAATATTCACCTAAAAAAGATGCACATCTATTGCTCTGAGTTAATGATTTTCTAATTGTCTTGTTATCATTACAGATGAATAGATCAGCTGCAGATTTGAAAACTATTCTTTAAAGAAAACATTTCCTGAGTTGATACCGTGTTTTCTTCTGGGTGTTTTTATGCCATTGTCCTTTTTGATGAAAGCTGGACAATATTAGACCTCGTGAGAAAGGCCATGAGGGGTAAAATTGCCTCTTCAGTGTTCCTAACAGATACTGGCAATGTGCTGAATTTATCCGCTGCAGTGAAAATCAAATCTCAGAAAGAATAACTCTGATTTTGTGCCTCCTTTCTTACCAGACCGACCTGATGCAAAAAAAATGTAATAAAGAATTATTTTTCTGTCTTCCCCGCTTATCAATTTCAGTTTGTTTTTTTTGCAGAGTTATTTCACCCCTCCTCCAATTTCATCTCATTCTCAAGTCTTTTCTTATTTCATTTGGAATTTATTTCCCTTCCTTCTCTCTCTGCAGAGTGCTGAGGCAATCTAAGCTGATTTGTTTGAGGCAGCAGTTCAGTTTGAGGCAGCAGTTCAGAGCACACACAAATACTAAGCAGTCAGTTATGGACCATCCTGAAAGGAGTCCTTCTGCAGCTAGGACGGCATCGATTTTGGTGACTGACATTAATGGAACATCTGTTGGGAGCTTTTCAAAGTGTAGATATCTCAGCCTTGCATCAGTATATGAAGGTAGAAAAATCTCACCATCGCTCAATTCAGCTCTCAGACACAAAATGCAGTAAAATACTTTTTTCCTGTGACTACACTCTCAGCTGGCACGCTGCCTCACTTTTTCTCTGTGTACAACACAGAGCTGGACTCAGAAAACAAATGCTGCACCTTGCTCTGTCTGAACAGTCACACTGATGGCTGAAAGCTCTGCCAGCATGTTGTCGAGCAGCCAGGACAGGAAAGTCTCTGGAGCGTGCCCAGCAACCAAACAAACTGCTGTTTGACTAACCTTGAATAACTGGCAATATCAGGCCCTGTTAGCATAACAGAGGAGACCTTCTCTTCAGAAAAATAGTGTCAACTCTGTACACCGTGCATGCGTATAATGTTAACTACATGTCAGGGGTTTGGCTGAGCGGATCAGTATCAGCACCACAAGTTTAAGTTGTTTTGCAATCCCAATCTCAAATAGTTTGTGGAATAGACATGAACACAAATTCTTCTTTTTGTCCTCATCAGCCGCAGTGTATTCCTTACTTATCTATAGAAGTACAGGAATACGTATGCTGTTAATCCATAGCGTGCAATGTGTAACGCATAGAGGCAGAATGGTGGAGCGAAGACGTTCCTCCCCTGGTTTGGGGGAACGAGCTTGCAATGTGTAAAGTCAGAGCCGGCGAGGCAGAACAGTGCTGTGTGTGTGTACATTAAGCTCCCACTGTGTGCTCACGCGCTGTGCCTCTCGCGCTCCCTCCCAGTGTTTCACTACGCCATAATGCAATGTGAACTCACATACTGGGACACCACTTTTAAGCAGATGAAATGTGTAAGTGAAAAGGCGTTACAACAACAGAGCTTCATTATGGCGCTGTTGTGAAACTGCATTGGGTAAGCAGCTACAGGGTCTTACGGGCTCTTTGGAGCTAAATGCATCCTCTCTAGTCAATGGTCATGACCTCAAGATCCGTCTCCATCAGCCACTTCACTCCGCTCTTCTCCAAATATGCGCTGATTCTAGTTTGATCAGGTCCAGGCACAAAGAGGCGTTCCCCCAACCTTCAGCGAGGTGATCTGGCACCACTACCACCACGTCCCTGACGCACCATCCACCACCATCTGACTGTATTGTCCTCACAACCACCGCCGTCCTCATTCATGCACGGCCTGCTACGATCACCACCTCAGCGCCAAGGAGGTGTGGACAACAGGAACGCGAGGAATACAAAGGAGAAATCCTTCCTACATATTATCACATATGCTCTTTTGTAAAGCGTCTCGATGATAACACTTGTTGTGAATTGGCGCTCTACAAATAATGATTGATTGATTGACTAACAGCTTATTAGGTAACAGACATGAACTTTTTACACAATGTAAAGTCAAATAATCTGTAGAAATCAAACATTTTTAAAATAACATTGCCTTAGTTTACACTTATATAAAACCAATGTCTCCTAAATGGAAGTCCTGTATTTTGTTTGACATGTCTCTCTTTCCCCCAAACATCTACCCAAGCAGATATTAAACCCTTCAAACACCAATTCAATCGTTAAAACAATACACTGGAGGACAGTGTCCAAAAATGATGCTTGACGGCCCCTATAGCATCTTATTTGTAGCCTTGGGGCGCTGTCCAAGCTGCCGTATTGAAGAGTTAAGGGTGAGAACAAGCTGAAATGTCCCCCTAAATCTATCTGTACTCTATGTTTCACTGCCCTTCCTCTATCTATCCACCCATGCGGAGAGCTTGCAGTAACCCTTATTAAATGTGACATCTTGTATTCAGTCTGAGCTCCCTCTGTCTGCTCAGGGAGTCCAGCTTATCAGTTTAATATTCTAATCAAATGTGAAACTAGAAGGCTTTTTGTTAAGTCTAAAAAAAAAAATGTAATAAAGCTCCGGGCACCAAACTGGGTATCATCGATTCCAACCGCACACTAAGAGATAATGGCATGGGAAAAGCCAAATTTAATTATTGGATTTCATCAGTCCAATACTTTAAAACACATACTCACTGCTAAAGTACCAATTTGTAAGATATCTACTGAATTAAATCATAAAAAGATATCAAGGAAACATGCTATGTTTAAGTTTTGGCTTCTCTGACAACAATGCAGCAGCCAGTATGTCCTCCTTCTAACTTTAGATTCTGCTCCTGAATGCTCTGGATTTGTTTGGACTAGAGAAGGTAGGCAGTTATAAGGCACCCCCACACGGCCGTTTAGGACGCCTCTCGGTTCGCCATGTAAACAGCAAACCAACAGGTGTTGCAGCGATGGAAGAGAAGTGGTTCAGATAGAAGTGATTGTACCCGACCTAAAAAGCCTCTGCATGTTTCTAATAAGCTCCACAAGCAGAAACTTGGTAAAACTAGGATCAATATTGGAGATGCTTTTAAAAATGGAGAGAGGTTAGAACACAGAGAGGTTTACAGACCGATGCAGAGCTGGATAAACACTGAAGCTTCAGTGTCCGGGACATGACAACCTGAGTGCACTCTAGGGAGGAGGGGGCGGTGGGGGGAAAGAGCTCTCTCAAATGTTTTGAATTTGGACAGCAGTACCCATTTTAAACACTAGGTGTCAGAGTTACATATTGCTCCTTTAAATTGTCACCTGTACTCTTTATATTTGTGATTTAATGTTTAACCCAAAAGGCTTTCAGCTTTCCAAACATTTAATCAACAGTTGCTGGTACAATATTGATCAATATTTTGTTTGATGTATTGATTTAACAACATTTCAGGCTGATGCCTTGTGTTCATTTCCACCAGTTCATTTTCTTGCCATTGTAGCTGATGATTTATCACCACAACATTCAGGTCTGTAGCTTTGTGTGTCTGTAAACAGGTCAGTGTAGACAGCAGCCTCATCTGTTACTCTGACACTTAGTCGTTTGCCATGAGCCAGACTGTCGGCCTGAGAGATTAGCTGTTAGCGCACTGCTACTTAAAAGGAGCAGGGGAATAGAAAATAGAGGTGAACGTCGACAAAGAGTGTTTGGGTGCGACATCACCGAGTTGGGAGGGAAGTTGGATGGCTGCTTTGTAAACATTTTTTATTGGAAGGAGGTTTACACCTCAAGGGGCTTATCCTAATACAATAAAAATGTCTCACTTTACCAACCACAGGTTTTAGGGATACTAGACTAATTCAAGCCAAAGTGCACCAAATGGGATGAACTTAAATATCGGCTCTCTTTTCTTCCAACCTGCCAAAGGGCTTTTATAATGAGCTGTTCAAAATAATGCAAAGTTTGATCTCTGAGGCGTCCAATTCCTCAATTACTTATGTACTTTTTCAGCATTAGCTGGATATTTTGTAAAACAAGTTGAAGGGAAACTCCTGTTAGTTGCATTCCTTAAACAAAAAATGGCATTAATGTCCAATGACTCCAAACAGAAACAGCACAGGTAGAACCAAAAGTCCCAACAGGTCAGGTTTCGATGCACTATTGTTCCCTATGAACGTCTCTGTTGGAGCACTGATGTCTCCCTCATTAGTTATCTCATTACTCAAATACTAAACATGTTGGATTGTTTCCTACATTTGAACCTCACCGGACATGTTTTTAGTATTGTTGTCGTTTTCGTGATTTAGATTTTCCTGAAGTCGTTAAATTCCATCCAATTCCATAAAATCTTCCATTATGGGCGGCTAATTGTATTCTGTATTTTAATTTTCGAAACTTCTCTTTCATTTTAAAGGATTTTTTTAATGACAGAAGGAATTAAATTTCCAGTATTCATGCAAATAAAAAAGTAAGGCAGGTTAAGTTTATATTATCTTTAGGGGCGTTAATATGTGCCTCAATTTCAATTAATTAGTGATAGTAATAAAAACGTGTTAAAAAGATAAATTAATCACACGATTGTGCCGTCTTAACTCAAACATTACAGCACATATAAATGTCTATAGGAGTTCCGTAAACATGACGGAAGCAGATGATTAAACGTTTCTTTTGGTGCAAAAATTGGTCTTGTTGCTGGAGGCGTGCCAGTTCACTTCCTGAGTACTGCCAAGTTGCCCTTGAGCAAGGCAGCAAACTACAATCTGCTCAGGGTGCCCCCTGAGTGCAGCCCCCTCACTCTGACATGACTCCATTAGGGCATATAGGATCATGTTTGTGCATTTTCCAGCCCTATGCCGGGGAGTAGCCTTCCTGTCGATAAAAAAAATCTAATTTTCCCCTTCCTTTGAGGATTACCAAATGTATGAGATAAAATAATAATAATAATAATAATAAAAAAGGTCTTGATCAATATTTTACATTAAAATATGTGAATGAAACCTCATAAGATGCATATGAATCACTAATATTATGGTGAAACATTTGATAACTGACTAGAAATTCATTAAGGCAGACTGAGTATGTCAACCTGACATTAAATGCTTCTCATGAAAACTATAAATGTGATTTATTTTGAATAATTATTCACAGATTTTGCTTAGATTACTTTTAAAATGCTTGTTAGCCCCATAGACTGTAAATATTATTATATATTATGGACGGAGCCTGAGTGATGTCAGCCATCTGTTCCTGCAGGGGGCTCCAGAGGCTCATCAGCAGCAGCCACCCTGATAGAAATCCTGTCTCAGTCTAACTTTCAGTCAACTTAACGACAGGCTGAGATCTGGAGCTGAGGCGGGTTATAAGTATCTTGACAAAGCCTCTAGTGGACACTCGACGAACTGCAGGATTTTGCACTTCCGCATTACCTCAAGACCGGAGGTTGCCGCTTGGTTAGCCCTGATTTCATGACATTAATCCAGCTGACACTTCTTTCTCAAGTGACTTGCAATAAGTTAAATCAACCATGTGACGTAACAACAACAAAAAAATTGCAAGAGTCAAGCATCAGCCTCTTCCATGATGCTGAGATTCAGTGCTGCCTTTAGACACAGTGTATGTATGTAGAGGTGGTGTCTGTGGTTTCATGTAGAAGACTGCACATTCCCAGTGACACATCCTGGTTGACCTCTGTCCTCGCTGACATCATGCTGACATTATGAGGTCTGCTGTTAAAGGGGCCAACACGTGTATAACAGCAGCCATTTTTCAAGGTGCATAACCTCGAGTGTGTTTGTGCTGTGAACGAGTGGGCGGAGGATGAAGGCAGCTAGCCGAGCAGCAGCAGAGCCCCTGTCCACCCTGAGTGGGAGGTTGATTTATTTCTAACAGTATGTACAGCTTCAGACTGTGGAGGGTCTGGACAATGATTTCTTTTTTCTTGTTCCATTTATTCACCCAGCACTTACATGCTCCTCTAGGCGCATGTCCTGTGTTTAGTAGGCATTTTGTGGGGGGAAAAACACTCTACTATGGAAGACAAACTGAATTTTGTTTTTCAATTTGCATGAGATTGATTTTCTCTTTTAATTTAGCGTCTGCAAAGCTGTAAAGCCTAGCTTCCATGTCTGCACCCCCGCTGGTCTCCCCTTTAAGAGGCCAGCATCACCTGTAACTAATTTACTTACTATTGACTAGGGGTACCCGAGTACTCGTTCATTAAATAATAATCGTTTACAAATAAAATGTAATCAATAATCGTTTTTGTAACTGTTTCTTGTTGCATTGTGGGTTCTAGGATAGGCCTAATTCAAAACAGAAAAAAGGAGCAAACAGAAATAAAACTTCAGGTGCACGAGCGCAAGAAGAAAATAGATGACAATCAAAGCGCTGATAAAGGCTCTGTGCTGAAACGCGTCCGTTGTTGATCCCTACGCTGCTACCCTAACAAAATATCCCTTTAATTAACCCCCCTATGAATTCACAATGAACAAAAAGTCCCAAAAAAATGAAATATGCAATATGATCTATGAAAGTTCAGTTCAAATTGTCTTTTTAGTCCAAAGAAAAAGAAGGACTTTCACTTTGCGATTATCACTTTACCCCGCCAAACGACGTTTGATCATCCAGGACAGAGCAGCATTACTAGATGTTTTCCTATATTTTGGAATTTTAGATGATTATTTTAAAATCTCTTAATAACTACAAAAAGGAACAACCTTATAGGGAGAAATAGCTCATAGCGGACGGACGAGCAAGATTGAGCGAGTGTGTCATTACGCACAGAGGAGAAAGATGAAACACTTCACCTGTTCTATTGTAACTTCATTTACCTGAGTAAAGTGTGCTCTACACTGCAGACTGTAGTCTTTGTTAACACAATGTTTCTGTCAAAACAGCTTCAACATGCGATGAGTGCGCATTGATGTCTGCACGTCCGCTCGCCACACTCACTGCTCTTAATTATAATAAAGTGTTAAAACGGTCATAAGATACGTCTGTGTGAATTTTTATTTGAGGTTTGCTGTCTGTTGAAGTAAGAAATGTCCTAATTTGAACGTTAATACAAAGGCCTATTACTAACAATTATTAAAATCCCGAAGATTCAAATTAATCTATAGATACAGTCGGCATCGCGTCATAGTTGGGGGGCGGGGCCTCCCGTGGGGGAAAAGAATCACAGAAAAAAAAAGAACTACAAAACGATTACTCGAGTACTCGCTTTAACAATGGAAAGAGTAATCGATTAGAGAAAATTTTACATTTCTGCACCCCTACTACTGACATGTTCTTCATATAACCCCACTTCAAAAATACTGAAGTATCCCTTTAACTTTACTAACTATTTTACATGGATACAATTTGTTGATATGTTGATTAATCTGTCCTATTTAAATAAATAAATGAAATAAAGTACTTATTTTAATCCAATCCCTGACATGTTTTGAATGCATTGCTCAAGAACTTCAGTTCTATTTTTTGTAAAACAAAAACGTGAAACTTTCTTCCGGTTTATAACGTTGTTACTGAAACTCAAACAGGGGTTGCCCAGCAGTAGTTCAGTAAAAAAAAGGAAGTGGAATTTTCAGCCTCTACCTTTTCAATAGGTTGAATTCCAAAATGTGTTTAGAAGTAGAATTTTATTTCTGTCTGCATAAACATTTCTCCCTGAAAAAAAAAAATAAATAAATAAATAAAACATGTGAGTTATTTGCAAATTTCATACAAGTACATTAAATAAATTATGGACCGATTTATAAATTAATAAATTATACACCGGCCAAAGATGTAGCTCGAAGCTTAAGCTTATTATGCATTACTCTTTCTAATTCATACATAACTTCTATCCGTGCTTTTTTGTGTAGAGTAATTTTTTAATGATGGTTGAAATGTAACTACAACTAATTTGCTTCAGAAATGTCTGTTTGTAGCGTCTGGTTGTTCTTGAAGACAATTTGAAGGATTCACCTTTATTTTTTTCTTTCCTTTTCAGGCCTTTTTAAAAAAAAAAAAAAAAAAGTAGCCTCACCGTTATCATGCTTTAAATCCATGCAACTTGCAAATCAAGCAAGAGATAGCATTCCCTAACACCACTCTCTTCTCTTAAGCTTCAACTCCTCGTTTATAGCGTCACATGTAGCAGCAAAAAACAACCTCAGGGTGGCCAAAATGCCAGACTCAAGGCTTCACCGAGGTAGTCAACAAACCAAAGTGAGACCTCCGGGTGGCTACATCCATATTTTAAATACAATAGAGAGACTTGGCAGTAAATGTCTTCCCCGTAATCTGTCATCTACACACACACACACACACACACACACACACACACACACACACACACACTCACTCACAGAGGTACTGCATGGTGATTAAGGTTGATGGCTGGTTCCTCAGCAGCTGCTGCTCAGGTAGCTAACGTGCTGTTTAGGGCAGTGACACACCCATGGTAATCCTTGGAGGGGCATTAAAGCTTTTTTAAGTCACACACAGAGACAACACAGATGCACACACTTTGATTTAAACCACAGGGGCAATAAGTGAATACTAAGATGCCCCCCATGAGTCAACCAGAAGCCTTCTTTCAGCCTCGTCTCTGCTGGCATCTAAAACCGGAGCACTTTGGCATCAGTCCCCCGTGTGTGTGTTTATTTGTGGATGTGGATGAGTCTTTCTATTGTTATCAGCCTCCTTCACTTCCCCTCCTGCCCTTGTGGTTATCTACCCAAAGGCACAGAGCTGAGATGAGACAGCTTGACAGTATTTCATAGGAAACACTGCCCCCTTGTGGTTAAAAAATTATATGTAGAGCAGAGACGAGAATTGCTTTCAGAAGCTGAATTTGGTACTCGACATCCATTTTTCTGTTTTTTGTTTACATCAAGATAACTGTTGTTTCTCTCTTCATGTAAAATGTTTGAAATCTCTGATGACTCATACTGCACTCAGGGACATTTACTAATTTTCAATCAATTAAAAGGCTTTGTCGTAGCTAATAATCCAATCAAATTCATCCGAATGTTTTGTCCCACCTTCTATTATTGTTTCCATACTGTTTCAGGAGGAAATACGTCACAACAAGACATGAGGGTTTGGTACTCTCAAAGTTTAATTTCATGGGGACCTAAAACAATTATTAAGAAGTGCTGCTTGATTTTCCAAGCAGCACTTTCCATCTGCAGTTTCTGAGCATGTCTACCTTCAAAAAGTGTAAACAAATAAACTGAAACATGTACAGTATTTTTCATTCAATTATTAACAAATGATGAACAAAAAGGCAATGTCCGAGGTATAGTTATGACTTTAAAAGCCCTGGGTACTAACAGATACAGAATACATTAAAGGAGACATATTATGAAAAATCCACTTCTACAGTCTTTTTGAACATATATTTGGGTAACCTGAGTGTCTACTGACCCACAAAATGTGAAATAAATCCATCCAGTCCTTTGTTTGTGGTCTGTATAAGTCTTACAACACAGAGAAAAATGCTCTGTTTCAAATGTACTCTCCTTGTGATGTCAGTGGGATTCTGGTAAAATAATCCCCTCCCCTCCCCTGGTATCTCCACCCATGGACTCCACCCCCAGCCTAGAACAAAACTTTTGTTCAGGTCTGCCATTTTTATTCTCGCTAGTGAAGGACTGATGTGTACTGGGAAAACTCAGGGGGGGTCATTACATTTAAAGAGACACACACACCAAAACGGAGCGTTCTCAGAGAGCTGGTTTATACAGGGACACAAACCTCCTCTGGTGCTT
Source organism: Labrus mixtus (assembly GCF_963584025.1). NCBI lineage: Eukaryota > Metazoa > Chordata > Actinopteri > Labriformes > Labridae > Labrus > Labrus mixtus. The sequence goes on from NC_083617.1 coordinate 27,582,956, forward strand.
CATGTTATATTTTCATGTCATTTAGACCGCAGGGAACTGTTTGAAAAAACAGAAAAGGGGTATAATATGTCCTCTTTAAGCATACAGTCAGTCTTTATCTTTCTCTCGCCCCTTTCGCTCTCTCTTTTCGTATGAGGTATTTATTCATGATTTTTATCAGTTTTAGTGATGGTCTTTCATGTTTCTGAATTGATATATGTATTTAGACTTCCCACCCACCCATGAAGGTTAGCAAACTGATGAGAATCAAATATTGTTTCTCTATATTGTGAAACAAATATGGCGATTTTTGTCTTTTCTGAATGTATTTAAATTAGGGCTGGGCACGTTAACGCGTTATTTTCGCGTTAACTCATTAATTAATTATCGCCGACAATTATTTTATTATTTATTATTTATTTTCTTATTGTAAAAGTCTGTTGCTCACTGGCTTTTCAGCTGCTAAATAATAACTACAGCTTTCTTGCTAACTCCGGAGCATCACAACAACAAAACTCTTCTTCTCTGAACCCCTGCATGTCACTGTCACTCACAGACTCCACCTTCTGGTGTAGATTATGCAGCGCATTTAATTAATAACATGTCAACATCAACTGCTTGAATAATGTTGCAGTTCAGAAAAATACATTAACATTAGCAACTTTGAAGATGAATTCAAAAAGATTATAAACTAAAGAATTTCAAAATGACAAGTACAACAAAAAATTGTTTGTGGGGTCCCTGATAACCAAACAATAAACATCAATGTTCTCAATTGACCTGTCACACTCTCCCCCACTTTAAAAATGGCGTCCCGACATTTTCATTATACCTCTTAGCCTAAAACCTTTCTGGGCAGTTTTCTTTTAATATAACAAACAGGATGACATTATGCCCTTGCAGTGGCAATAAGCTTTAGTTTTGTATTTATTTGCTTTGATTACATTGTTTAAGTTGAGAAGTACATTTACAATAAAAGTGCACTATACACTACTTTTTAATTCATTATTGGATTTTGCGTATAACAATGCGATTAATCGTGATTAATCACAGGAACTCATGCGATTAACGCGATTAAAACTTTTAATCGTTGCCCAGCCCTAATATAAATACATCCTCATTTTGAACTTCCTTTACATAAAATAGTGCTAGAGGTTATACCCCAGTGGTAGTATGTAATTTCCAATTTCCAGAGTGCATGTCACTTTGGAAGCTAAACATGATGCTTTCTGCCACAGAGGAATAGAAGAATTCAAGGGCAACTTGGACCCATTTCCACTTGCTTGTCTTACAGGGAACAGATGACCGACAGACACAATCAAATTTCAAAGTGACACATATTTTATGGTACAATGCACCGAATCGAAAGTCTTTACTAAAAGTGCTGGTGTTGCCACTAAAAATCCATTGCTTATGTTCCTGTACTTGCTGACATGACAGAAACTGTGCTGTTGATATTGACTCTCGATTACCTAATCTCTCAGTTTCACTTGACTTTGACGTCACACATTTTGCTTTCGACCAAACGGATGACTTGACGCATACTTCTCTAACTCACTCTCACCCACTGCAGCAGCAGCCTCAGCAGGAGGGCTGTAGAGACTTATGATCAGAGTCTTTTCAATGTCACAGCTGTCATTCAAGCTGGCAAGAACAGCAGTTTTTCACTGCAGGTGTGTTCCCTTCACAGTGTTACAGCGGTTGACCTGCAGGCAGAACCAGAGTTGTACTCTTATGTGCTTCTGAAGGCTGATACTAATGTAATTCAGAGAAAATGTGTTTGTAAGTTGTTGCGATATTTCAGTAGAGGACATCTAAACCTTAAACTAAAATGTGGCTATGAAACTAAGACCGATAAAGATAGTACTCAGAACATTTACTGATGTCTAACCAAGGCTAAGAATAACACCATTAGAAGTAAAGGTTCACATTTCAAAGTAGAAGGAGGAAACTCGTCCGCATGGCCTGCTTCATTATTATCATTGTATTATTGTATTATTATTATTATTATTACTTAGCATCCATATATATATATATATATACATATATACTGTACATTCTATATATTTTATTATATTATTATACTAGTCTGTATTATATAACACTTCATTATATTACACTATATTGTTCATACTGCACTATATTATATTATATTATATTATACTACATTATATTATATAACTACACTCTGCATCTTGCTGCTATTTATCATACAGAGTCACTTTAATCACTTGTCACTTTATCTTGTCATTCTCTGTAAATACTGTCTCAATTCTCAATTCCCCCCTGCTAACTTCATCATTCATTTTGTACTTGTATATACCCCTTGTTTTTTTTTTTTTTTTTTTTTTTTAATTTATTTTTTTTTTTTATTTATTCTGTTTAATGTGTATTTTGTATTTTCGAGCTTTCTTGTCTGTGCTGCTGTAACGCCCGAATTTCCCCTCTGGGGATCAATAAAGTATTATCCTATCCTATCCTATCCTATCCTATTTCCTGTTAAAAATCTAGTAGAGAACAAGTGTTCAGTAGCATTGAATGGAGATATTGATAATATAGTATCTAAAAAATACAGCCTTATTTCTAAAAAGTTTTGCAATCACTGCAGTAGATTGTGTTGGCTTGAAGTAGCAAAACAATTAACTGTATAAAACATGGACATTGGTTTCTGAAGCAGAGTTTTGAAGCCTGTCGACGCTGGTCACCATGATGGAAAGTCTGACTCAAACTAATTCTCAGTAAACCTAGTAACATGAAAATAGGTGGGTTCCTTGGATTTTGCAGCCAGCCTAGTGGACACTGAAGGAACTGCCGTTTCTGCACTTCCGCATTAGTGGAGCAACTCATCTATTCTGATGAGCCTGAAAGTTAAAGGAGATCTATTATGCTGATCCATATTTAAATATAAACATATAATGATACAATGTTGGATATCCATACTAAACCGCTGCAAAGTTTTATTTTAACACAACATACCCAGATGTAGGCAGAATTTGTGGTTTTCTGCTGCTCTGAACGGGATGTTATGAGAACTTTTGCGAGACTTGGCCAGAACCTATACTGACACTATAGTATCAGATAAATAAGAAGGTTTTTGAGCAACACATCTCACAACGCTACGCGTCCCAGACTGACATCATTAATTAGTGTAACAGATCTCCTTTAAACACTTGTGTAATTATGGGCGCGGCTGACAGGTTGACTGACAGGTCCACATATTTAAGGTACACGCCCACAGCTTCCCAACGGCTTGCTCTTTTGTGACAGTGAAACTTCTTATTTGCTCTGTCATTTTTATATTTAGTATAACAAACTTGGGAAAGATGTTTTTTATTGCTTTACACAGATTTCAAACAGTAATATTATGCTGCAGAACACTGTAGTTGCCGACTCAGTTTATTCGTTTTTGTGGGATCTTCAAATTTTGGTGCCATAAAAAGAAAACAAGATTCCAACACAACAGTTTTGCTACACAGCAAAAACACATCAAAGACACATTTCCCAGAGGGGGCAATAAAAAGTATAATTTCTACCAACTGCAGGCAGCTTTAGACAAGACACTCCTATGTTCTTAAGATAAAATGACTTGTTATGTCAATAGAGTCTGGTCATTCTGAAGAAGGGTGATGTAAAGACGGTTTCTTGACGTAAAACACAGTGAGCCTGTCAGTGGCAATAACAAGCATGTTTAGTGGACATACATTACCAAAGTAGTGCATTGAAGTCATTTCAGCCTCTTCTACAGTTGCCTGTGGAAACAATTTACTAATGAAATGACTTAACATGTGTGCCTGCAGTCATTTAGACCCAGTGTATAATAAAAGAGTGAAGGTTTAAAAAAAAGGAAACACAAAAAGTACAAGTTCTGAATGAGAATGGAAGGGCAATAAAGCATGCGTTTTTTAGGAATAACTTCACTACAAAATAAAGAAGTAATAAACAATGTCTATTGTTGTGAACAAGAACAAGTGTGAAACCCATGTTATTTATGAGAAAATTCCCATTTGTTTTCATCAACTATTTCATTTAGGTTAGAGGTAACATATTATGTACTGCAGAATCACTAGACCACTCACACATCTGACTTTGGCTGACAATTTTGTAGTCTCTTTTTCTGAAAAAGCACCTTTCTGCACTAATACGTTTAATTTTAAATTAATTGTATATCGATTCCCTTTGTCGGTAGATAATGATAAATTAATTTAAAAGATATCTCGGGTTGTACAAAATGATCATCTTTGCAGTATTGTCTTTGTTTCTGGTGTGACATTGATAATCTCAGTGGGGGTACCATATACCCTCCTGATGTCCTGTGGTCACGTGACACAGCTCTGGTCCTGATGCTGCTGTTACCGGGATGCTGTATAGGGGGTAATTAATGCCACACGGTAGTAGGGTGAGTATTTTAAAAGTGGTATGTCAGAAACATCGTGAACAATAAAATATTAGGTTTTAAATCTTGTCAATATATTCAGAGGAACAATGGGCAGCTCACAATATAAATTCAATATGAATAAATGTTGGAAAACAAGCATCAAGCCTGATCTGTCTATATTTTAACAAGCTGATCTAAAGGTATTATGGAGTTATGTTTTGGTCTTAGAGACTGAAAGTCGCAAATCGTACATTTAAAAGATGAAGGACACCATATGAAGTGGATTCAGTACTTTTGTGCTGTTGACCTTTTTTTGTATACTTTGTGTGCCAAAAAGTCTTTTCCAACCGCTACTGCTTTGAATACATAAAACACCTGTTTGAACTGCAAACAAATTGTCATTGTTCAAACTCTCCAAATTCTCCACACTTGATTTTTTTATATATTTGACGTTTTACAGTATCTAAATGTAAAATAAATTAGAGTAAGGGCAAAGACTTAATACAATTAATTATGTCAAAAATTAAAACAAGCACAAAAAATGGGACTCTCACTACTTTTAGACATTTTATGGTTTATATATTAGTTGTCAATAATGTTTGGATTTTAGGCGTTTTTTTTTTAAATCTCGATGAGTTATCAGAGGGAAAACCAGTGTTCTTATCCAAACGTAGCAAGATAAAGATCTTGAGAAAACCACTGAAATGTACTTTTCATAGGACAGAAAAAAGGAAAACAGGTTCATGAGTAAGCTGCACTACAGGGGCAAAATGGCCTAGTGATGAATGTCATTGCATAGACAAAAAAATCAAAAGCTCATTGCTGTTTTAACATATATTTTCAACAGTGTTTGGATATCCTGGTACTTGCTGATGTGTTTCTAAGGCGAGTCTGCCTAAGGTTACAGCATAAATTTGCGTAAATAAAGAACATTGCAAGACAAGATAACTTAAGCAACTATGAATAGATTCCTTATGGCTACTACATATCTGCATTCAGTGATGGCAGTAAGCTGTTATTTTGACAGCCATACATGTGTTGATTATTAACAATAAACTGCAATTTCATAGGGTTATCTTTAAAATGGTGACACGTAATAAATGTTACTTGATATGATTTCAAGTAACCATTGTTAATTCTTATTTAGTTTAGTATAATCCATGCATTGTAGCTTTAAAGCCACCTCCTCCTTCTTTGTGGCACTAAACACCCCTCATACAGAAACGCGCATCATCGCTGCTGATGTGGAAATTCCCCTTTTTTCTGCCATTTAAAAGCTCCGCTGTGAGGGCAATGTGAGCCCATCGCTTTGCGGACCGACATACGAGGTAGTGAGTTAAATAATGTAGAATTTTTTGTGCAAAGCAGAGGACAGTCGAAGAGGGAAGGTGCTACATGTTTTTTAGATGGGAAATCTGTTGGGCAGCTGGCGTTTCAAGGAGCCGAGCACCGTTGAGGAATGCGACTCGACGTGGGGGTCGGACTCCGAGAGCGACGAGCCGGCGGCGGAGGATGACAGCGGCGTCTCCGACTCCATCAGCCCGGCGGAGAGCGAGCGGGCCGCCGGAGACTCGTCTCCGCAGGTACCTACAATGACAGTATATTGTCTGAAAATGTTGAGGAGAGAGCCGGTTCAAGATGCGGTTAAATGTTGCCAGGTTGGCCTCGTCAATACTGTGCGTTGTCCAGGACACGGAAAGGGCAACCGAGCAGCCCACATCACTCACATGCTGCTGCCGCCAAACCCCATTCAAAAATCTGTCATCTTTATGTAACCTCGTTGCAAATATTAAAACATATAATTTCACATGATAGGAACTTTACTCAGTTGCTAGAATAGTCCTCACTGTGACATTTCATCCACCAGGCAATGATTCATTTATGCAGACTACAAATGATGTGTCGCTTGAGCTTAATTGCTATTTTGTTGACTATAATTGATTAATAATTAAAAGCATTAAATTAATAATGATAATGTATTATGTCACCACCATGTGGGGTCTGCATGACTTTAGTGAATGAACATGTACACATCATTTTGTTTAGTTATTCCACTAATGCTTTTCTAATTAAAGTTACACCATCTACCTGCTGCGTTATGAAGGAAATAAAATATTTCATTAGACTCCCGCCTCATGATGATTATTGTCCCTGTGCCCCATTTAGGAGTTCTAACTTCACACTGTGTCAGATTATTAAAACCAGCAGGTTATAATGGGACTATTAGAGGAACTGTGTTTCACATTGACACTCTTTTGTTAGATTCAGAGATGTCAGTTTGTAGATTGTAATGTCACAATAATGTAGAACTATCACACAGTATTGCAAGAGGTTTTGGGTGAATTGGTTAAAACAATATTATATTTTGGTTGAGTTAAAAGGGAATTCCAGCGTTATATAACATGGGTACTGTCTAACAGACTACAGGCTACTCAGGTATAAAAAGTCCTTGAGTTTTAGCGAGGCTTGTCCTCTAGAAGTGATTGTTTTTGCCAGTGACAGGCGAAAGGATTCCTACAGATAGACATTGTGTGAAAAAAGATAATGTTTTTTCCAATGAAAAACACAGCCTTTACATCGTCTAGTGCAGCCTTGTTCTGTTTGTGTTATTGTGATCTATACAGCTATATTGTGTTGGATCAGAACAAACCATAAAATCAGCAAAGTCAAAGAAAACCACCAACGAGCTGACAGATCGATGCAGCTGTTCATCAGCAACTTCTGTGTTCAGCAAGGAAAAATCTCTGCCTGCTGGCCTTGAATAGAAATATTATGTAAAAATGTATTCTGCTTTGTGAAGAAGCATTTGACCTTGTGAACATTTTCTCAACTTTGCAGAAACTTAGAAAAACAATTTCTGCTGCAAAAAGTCGCACTTAAAGCTTCTGTGTGGAGTTTTTAGAAGGTTATGAAACTGACTGAAATTAATACAAATGCCTTTACAAGACGTACAAAAGCAAACAAGATCGTCAGCAACGAGACTGATTATTATCATTATAATTATTATTATTATTTCTATTTAGTCATCTCTATGGTATGTAACCACTGGCTCTGTTTCGAGGTGTGTTACAGCACACTTGAGAATTAGACTTTATTTAAATTTCTGCGGCAGACTCTCAATGAGCGATATCATTTCCACGATTAAAACAAGAAAGGGTGAGATTATTTTCGTAAAAAAAAACAAAAAAAAAACAGTACCGACACAAGATCAGAAAAGAGATTAAAGGTACAACTTTGTCCACAGGGGGCGCCAAAATCAACACAACTGAAGGTTCCTCACAGGAGCTTTTAGTGGATGTACTTTGGACAGGCGTATTTGTAATACAGTGATTACATTGCAGCCATTACAGCCCAATACCTGCTGCTGGCTTAAGCAATCTACTAGACCTGCACGATATGAAAACAAAAAATGCAATAACATTCTTCAATATTGCAATAACAGCATTTTTTCCTTCACTAAATTAGCACTGATAAATCCGAGGGTAGCTGGTAGTTAGCTTTAGCTTCTTCTGTCTGCATCAAATTGGTAGGAAAGCATGTACATTATGCCCAGGCCTCCATCCAAAGTGAGGAAGCATTGCTGAACTACATCAAAATTGTTTTTTATTTTTTATTTATGGCAACAAATTCAGACTTTGGCAAGGTGTTCATTGCAAAGGTTCAGTCGCGTTTAATTGCACAGCCGTACAATCTACATGTACATTTCCAATTTGTACCTATTAGTCATTTAGGTGCCCATTCTGTCCATTATAAAGTATACATGTAGGCTCAGTGTAACAATGCAAGCCTTCCTGACCAGTGAAAGTGAACATGACCCAGATTTTATTTGAGATCAGATCTGGTTTCTTGGGTCCTCCTTTTGTTGAGATTGCACGGCAGCACTGATGTGAACTGTCCTCCTTTGCTAGAGAGAAAAGGATGATGACAGCCCTCGACCTCAAAGCAGAGTCACTGCTTTTCATTCAGCGGAATAGCGGATGAGTGCTACTCTGCATCTGTTAAAACACGGGATGGTTTTGTTTGAGAACTGAATTTTAACTGAATGTTTCTTTTCCTTTTTTTCCCCCTCTCTATACTCCTCTATTTCTCTCTTTCTTTTTTCCCTCTGTCTTTCTTCCTTCCTCTCAGCTGACTGGATCCCCGGAGTCTGTTCCAAAGATGAAGAGGAGTTTCTACGCTGCCAGGGATCTCTACAAATACCGTCATAGCTACCCGGTACATGCACACACACACAGTCACACTCATTTAGAAAGCAGCTAGGCAATGCACATATGCACATTTTCTTCCTGACTCTTTTAGATTCCCTGTTTGATCCATTTTAACTGTGTCTGTTTTGGTGTAGAACTACAGAAAGTCTCGGCAACCCAACGAGTACCGTAACCTGCGCTTCTACCTGAACAAGATCCCTCTAGTCCCTGATGGTAAGATCACACACTCTGCAACAAACCATCATTTCTTTTACATTAAAGGAGATCTATTATACTCACTTTCACTATTACTTATGTCAGTCCAGGACATCTATTGGAGTAGCATTGCAAGAAGTTTAGATCAAAAACCTCCTTATTTATCTGATACTGGCGTCAGTAGAATCCCTCATTTCAGCTGCTGTCTCCTTAAGGCCCCCCCTCAGCACGCGCCCGCTTTCCTCTGATTGGCCAGCTATGTTTGCAGTCGCAGGGAAATTTAAGTGAGCTTCCAGTTGAGCATGTCCTTGAAAGAGCTGATGGGGTGGGCGTGTCCCACAACTTTGCTCCACGCTTTGCTCTAATACCAAGTCTCGCAAAGTTCTCTTGACGTGTCGTTCTGAGCAGCAGGAAAGCACTTCTGAGGTTAAATAAGGACATCCAAAATGTAACATTATATGTATGTAGTTAAATATGGATCAGCATAATCAGCTGCTTAAGCTGCTACATTTTTTCAAGATTAGTCAATTGATGCTGTCTAAAAATATGAGAAAATATTTTAAAATTCCAGTTTTTCAAAGTCCGAGGTGATGTCTTTAACTTTTTTGGTCTGCCCAAAACACAGAAGCGTTACGTTTAAATTGATGTAAATACTGAAATATGCTGAAAATCTCTGTATCAAAGGGGCTGGAAACATAATAATGTATTTATCAGTACAGTCATTTCCCATGCAAAAAATGTCAGAAAATCAAAATAGTTTCAGATTTTCTCCTTTGTATTGACAAATTGATTAGTTGATTAACCACTGTAGCGCTAACACGCTAACACACTCACACACTATGTATATAGATGTCCTGCCACTGTGCAGAGGAGCAGTGTTGTCTTTGGGCTTAGCGAGTTTTGTTTGGCTGAAGGTCATGTTTGACTGGGAAAGACCGGCAGCTTAGTGAACTGATCCCATGTTTAAACACACACACACACACACACACACACGTACACAGTACACACACACAGTACACACACACACACACACACTAGAAATGACAGCTAATTATCCCCCGTCTCTACTCAGGTATCTACATCGAGGAGATTCTGACAAAGTGGAGAGGCGACTATGACAAACTGGAGCACAATCACACCTACATTCAGTGGTGAGACATTTCCTCCGTCTGTTTCCTTCACCTAAGAAATGCACTAACTCCGGGTAATTGACTGCATTGATGATTGCGTGAAATAAGCTGTCAGAGTAACTCACATTTTGAAGCGTGTGCAATAAAGTCTAGCTGCTACATGAATGTCACCAGAATTAAAGTAGGGATTTAACAAGCTGTGCTTTCTGACTGGTGAACATTTTATAATTGATTTATGATTGACAGTCTGCTAATTCCCCGTCGCCTTTACACCTTTTAAAGCCTTTTTCCCCCACCAGGAGACAAATCTGTACCTTTTCTCTTCACTGATCTGTCCCCACTTACAGTGACACCAATAAATACAAAGTAAAAAAATAAAACGATGTAAATAAAAATCTACAATACTTAGCTTAGAAATATGTACACACAGGCTTTTCTGGTACTGTCTTTCTATGTTTACTTTGACAGCAATCGCAGGTTATGTGGAATGACTCAGTTTAGCCGTTTTCAAATATGCACACCTGAAAATATGTCCAGAATTTCAGTAGGACTGCTCTGGGTATTCTCCCGACCTGGTTGTTCCTATATGCTCCTCACAGCTGGAGATTATCCCTGTCAGACGGGAGGGGGGGCGGGGGGTCTGGCAGGAGAAATTCTTGGTAAAGTTGCAGTAAAAAATTCAACTGTTTACGTTCACATATACAGCTCATCCTGGAAATATCAGGATATTACTGCAAGTGTGAAAACCTTATTATATTGTAACATAGTAGATATATTCATTTAGTATTGTTGTTTCCAGAAATTTAACTTGATCTTTTATTCCTTCTCCACTCACCAGGCTGTTCCCATTGAGAGAACAAGGGCTCAACTTCTACGCACATGAGCTGACTCAGGACGAGATCAAAGTGAGACAAACACACTCTTTATAGACTCTACACACACACGCACGCACACTGCTGCCTTATGAGCTTCCAGCTGCATGTCTGGTTTGTTCATACTTCCTCGTTGCATAAGTGTTTAACATGGTTGAGTTCATCTTTCATTCAACCAGTGAAACTTTCCTCATTTGACATTTTAGATAACTGTGTAGTGAATGTTGTTGCACTCTTCAGTTTGAGTGTTTTGTTGCACTTTGGAAAGATGGTGCCTGCAGAAACTTGTTACACAAGAAGGTTTAGGAAAGAATGTCCACAGAGATTAGCCATTTTCACACATGCATCCCTGTAGCAAATTTTTTTTTTTAAAAAGGACAGCACGCCCCTAAAATTTTCAAAAGTTGTTCTTCATTCATGTTGCTCACAGCGTGAAGTTTTCTCTGAAGAGGAGGGGGTTCTTAAGTTATCCAAAATGGAGGGTAAAGCAAAGTCTGAAACTATAATGACTGGATATCAATTCTTCTTGTTACTGCATGTATCAGCTCTTTATAAACAAAGGAATGGAGAAGAATATACTAGTGAGCAGAAAAGAGTATGAAGCAGCTTTATAACATGTATGAAGATTTCATCGGTTGCTAACTGGTTGTGTGCTATACACGTCATCAGTTATGATGAACTCTGCAGCAGAGACAGTCCACTTCAAACTGAAGCAATGAACTGAAACTTCAAACTTAACAGCTTTCATCCAGCGTTATTTGGACCCTAAAGTATGTGAAATAAAAAAATAGGATCCAGGTTAGAGAAAATAAATTCCTCTGTTAAGAGTGTAAACCGTGTTTGACCAGTTTCAGATGTAGGTTTGGTGAGGTGCTGAGTGTATTTACATGTAGATCCTTTGTACCTCTGCCATCCAGCGCGTTTAACTGCCAAACAGAAAGGTTGTAGAGTACCTGTGTGCTGGTCTCTGATCTGTTGTGTGTAATCCTGTCAGGAATTCCAAAGCACTCGGGAAGCCAAGCGCAGATTCCTGGCAGCTTACTCCATCATGTTGGACTTCTATGGGATCAAACTGCTGGATAAGAGCGGGAGTGTTGCTCGGGCACCCAACTGGCAGGAACGCTTCCAGCACCTTAATGAGTAAGCGTGCACACACACACACACACACATACATTGTGCAGAAGCGTAGGGGTATAAAAACTACTGCCAGAATTTGTGTGAACGTATGGCAGAGTTGCCAATTGCTGCTGTTGTGTCCTTTAGCAAGGCCATTATTCTCAATGCAATGGAACCTAATTGTTCCTCTATCGGCATCCAAATGTGAAATAACATGTGCAAAGTCAACAAACAGATGGCTGAAGGCTAATTTAGAGGCTTTTCCCCCTCTAACATCCTATTTTGATGGTTTCAGGGTCTAAGAATGAAACATTGTTTTTCTCTTGCCAAAGCACTGATTGAAAATCACAGATTTGGGATGTTTTTTCTCCTCTACCCAGCACCGTATTTTACAAGCTAAACCTCATATGCATAGTTTCTATATACCATGAATGGTAAATGGTCTTGAGCTTCTATGGAAACAGAGCAAGCTTAGTAAAAATATCCCATTTTATATTTACTGATGCTCTTATATCTGATGCACGGAGGAAAGATTCCTTTTTTTGTGTGCCTGAAATCCTACCTTATAGCAGATACAACACCGCGTCAAATGAATGTATATCAAATATTTCATTGTTAGGAACAAAACCCCTTTACTGTCTTTCTTGTATCTTTTAAGGTCCCAGCACAATTACCTGCGGGTCACGCGCATCCTGAAGTCCCTCGGCGAGCTCGGCTACGAGGCGTTCAAGGCCCCGCTGGTCCGTCTGTTCCTGCAGGAGTCGCTGTACCACAACACCCTTCCCAACATGCAACACAGCGTCCTGGAGTACTTTGTCTACACCATCCGCCTTCCGGCCACCCGCAGACGCCTGCTCCGCTACGCTCGCCAGCATTACAGGCCCGCCCACGCCTTCCTCTGGGGCCCACCGCCTAAAAGGAGAGGTGGGGGTGGCGGCGGAGGGAGCGTGGGTGCTGGAAGTAGTGGGATCAGAGCGCCTGCGCCAACGCCAGAGCCGCAGAGGAGGGGGGAGGAGAGCAGCCCGTCTGCAGGTAGAGGGATTATTGTGTCTTCCCATGATGCCATGATGTGCCAGGAGCTGATTGGAGCAGGGCTGAAGGGTTCTACAGGACTGGGCTCCAGTATGAGCGGACTGGATGGAGCGTTGATGATGGCGGGGGCTAGAGGAGAGATAAATGACTACAGTGAGACTTTTCCTTTGTAGAGACCGGGGGGGTTCGATTGTTATCAAGTAAACAAACAGCTGTATTTTTAATTAACTGGTTTAGATGTAGAGAAACAATCTTTGTTTATGCCGGAGCTTTCTGAAGCTTTCTGGATTATCATGTAGGTACTAAAACACATTTATAAGTGTCATTAGAAACAATCCAGGTTAAGGGCTTTTCATAAAATACTATGAAGTATTTCTTTTCTGGTCAGCAGTTTAGCTGTTTTAAATAAGGGGTAACTAACTTGCCTTGGTCCACATCTCAGAACCATCTTTCCTGATCAGGGCTAGATATGATCGACTTAGAAAGACTGCCTTATTTCATGTTCTGGTCTGGGACGGTCTCTGAATTGAAAAGAGTTACTGATACTAAACAACGCTTCAGAACTCAAGCTGCCAGCTGATTGGCTCATCTGTCTGGTCTTGGTTTGAGAAACTCAGTCCTGCGTACTCATGAAATTGTGCAGCGGCAAGCTGAGCTCACTTCCTACCGGCGATGTGAAGTTAAAACTACAATGTGAAGAGAGGGAGCAGGACCATTATGTGGTGTTTTTTATTTTTTTTTAGAACACATTAATAGTGTGCGGGCTAGTTTTATCATAGCAATACTCTGGACTTTAAATCCTCACTCTGTTGTTAATAATAAGAGGCACAAATCCATATTTATCTGCACTGCAATTTACTTGTACAAAAGCTGAACGTAGCCGCTCCCACATGAACTGTACATAACATAACAAGAGCAAAGAAGTGGACTATTTTGTGACGAGATATCTGTAGGAAACAGTGAAGATATCACCATATTTATACAGCGTCCATTTTCCTTCAACGCCAAGCTCAAAATGCTGGCATCCAAAGGATGATGTCGTGTTTCTGTGTTCTTGGTTATAAGTCTTCTAAACGTTGAGAATCTAACAAATCAGTATCACCTCAAGCCTTCCTGGTAACACAATAGAAAAGGGAAATGATGGACCGACCTTTGGCCGTGTTTCAGAGTTAACTTCATAACTATCAGTGTTGCGGTTAATATTAGAAATGTTTAATGAAATGCTGAAATAAAGCACAGCAGTACGACATCATCCTCTCCACACTGAGCGTGATGTCTGAGGAAAATGGAGTGTGTGTTAATATGGTGAATAGAGCGGCTTTTAAGTGACATCACTCCTCTGCTTAACTGACTGGCACAGTGGCGGTTCACTGGACTAAATTATTTCTGCTCAAGATGGCTGAATATAACAGATACCTGCTACTGTTGAAACAGCTAAATACGCCTACTTACATTTAAAAAAGACTCTAAACAGACCCTGCCTTGTGCCTCTCTGTGTGAGGCCAAACAGGCTGACAGATGGATATCAGAACGTTGTCCATGCAAAGAAATGTTGCCCTTTTGATTAGATATAATGCAAATGTTGAATAAAGCAACATAAGCTAACAGTAGTTAGCATCATACAAAACCCCCCCGCTGTGGTCTAAAGCTGCAACTTGTTAAAAAAAAAAAAGTCAATTTCTAATTACTTAGAACTAGCAAGAAATTATTTGAAAATATTCCATGTTGCTGACATTTTGATGGCTTCTGCCTTCACTCCATCTTTGTAGTCTCCCTTAAACTAAATCGCTACAGGTGATTTGACATTTTGGTTGCAGTGATGTCACCGCTGGAATTAGTTTTTACCTTTAAAAAACATCTTCTCCACTCATGATGTTTAAATGAAAAGGTTTATCTTCTCAGACAGCTGCCACTCAGAGTTGTGTGTCACCTAAAAGCCTCTCGCACTCATCTTACAGAGGAGATGGGACGTGAACTTTAACTGAAGTTAATGTGAATGAACGTGACGTGTAGTGTGTTGCACTTTTTTGACAATCTGTGTCTTCCTGTCGAAAGCGCTGTAGGTTAGTGAAGGTTGTTTGTTTGGGGTAAAAACATCAACATATAATCTAAAAATGATCAGAAACAGATGGATTGTTTTCCTCAAGCCTACCTTTGCGATTAGCTGTTTCCAACCAGGCTAGTTTGTGGTGATGTAGTGGGTCCATTTGTAATCACTCTATAGAAATGTGTTAATTTTAATGCCAAAAATACCCCTCTAATTATTTCCATATTACTCTACTTTAATGGGTCACATAATTAGCATGTATGACGCTCCTCTGAAAGTGGAGCTTCTATGTGATTTAGCGTCAGCAGCTTCTCTAGTAAATCAAGCCTTTTACTGACGATCACCTCTGATATGTGATGTTGATAAGACATCAAATCATCTCTCGCGTCATGCCAGAGGCTCACAGCATCACCTTACCTGTGTGTAGTTTTTTTTTTATAAAAGACCAATATTATCCTGAAACGTCAGGAAGAGAGCATTTATGGTCCTCTAGAGCCAATGTTGACTTGGCAGATGTTTAAAACAGGCAATTCAATTCTGGTATTTTTAAACCTGGGACCTTTTTTATTTTATCTTTACATGTTTTGGGGTCTTAAATCCTACAGGTACAATCAAAATTCAACACTGGATCAGCTGATTGATGCAACCATCAGCACTCTGTAGAAAATAAGCAGAGAGTGGAGAGGTAGCACTCTGTCCACAGGGGTCGCCAAAATCAGCACAAATCAAAAGTTCCTCACAGGAGCTTAAAGCTTTTTGCCACTGACAGTCTCAAGTTTGAGTTTGCATTCATAAACAGCTGTGTTATGGTCGTAATTGTTTATATGGACGGGTGTTACTGGAAGATACCTCTAGAGGGCACACCAGAGATCCAGGCCATAAACAACTGCTTGATGAGCAGGATGTAAACAACAAACATGGCGGCACACGAGGAGGTTACTATTATCTTAATTCTAAGATTGGTATTAATATGATGGCAACATCAATAACCAATCTGTTAACCTGATATTCAACGACATGTTTGTCTGTGTGCAGTAGTGAAGACACATTGTCATCCCCTCTGCCTCAACACTGCCCCTAGTGTTCATGTGCGTACTGCATCTTGCATCCCACTTGGGTTAAAGTTTAAAGGCGTGCACAGCCGATGCTCCACACAGATGCGTACATATACGTGTCGTTGAAAGCAAGTATATCCCCATAAACTTTATGGACAGAATCAGAGCTTTTTGTTCAAGAGGAAGGTTCTATTTTGGAAACCAAGCTCAGCCTCCATTGGCGACAACACTTCAACCTCTTAGGAGTTGGTGGTCTTTCACTGCTTTGATATTCAAGTTGTTTTGTGTTACATTTTCCTAAACCAAGCAGCTGTTGAATCCATGAATCCAGAACACTTGTTCTACTTTTTTAGCCATTTAAACCCTAAAATGCAAATCTAAAAAAGGTTCCCAGGTTTTAGAATACTTTAATCCCCCTTTAAGGCAGGTCTGTTTGATTCTGGGTTTTTATTTTTGGTTTCATGTGACGTCCTGGTTGCATTAGATCGTTATCTGTGAAATTAAAGCCATGTGAGATGTACGACAGCGATGATTTCAACCGCTCCTCCTGTAGTGTGAAGCCTTTTCATCTTTTTAGTACAAGCTGACGAGGTTTCTACATCGCTCTCCAGCCAAGTCTATCTGATATAATTGTAAAAAACAAAAAACTTTTCAGGTGAATTGTGCGAAAACATGGGCTCCAGAATCTGAATTTGTAGTATGTGTACGTGTGTGTGTGTGTGTGTGTGTGTGTGTGTGTGTGTGTGTGTGTGTGTGTGTGTGTGTGTGTGTGTGTGTGTGTGTGATCTTCTTAAGTGCCTTTTTTGTATTTTTTATGTTTCTGAATGCCGTCTCTTCCAACTCATCTCCTGTGCATCCTATTTTTTTTTTGTATAGCAGTTTTGATATTTACATTCTACTTGTTGCATTATAATCATATACAGTATGAGTATTAATGTACAGTAACAGCAGGACTAAATCCCTTAAGGATGAACACAGTGTAGAGGAGAGGTTAATAATATATACTACTTGAAATTGTAACAAATGAAATGTGATTGTTTCATTGATAAATATCCACTATGCTTCATCTCTCAGCATAGGTTTGTCACAATAACTGGACAGTTGCCCTGAAATGTGAATTTGCCACACTTATCTTGAATAAAAATAGGAATGTGGATTAAGATGTTTCTTGTCATCTGTAAGTGTTTAAAGAAAGTTTATGAAGTTTAAATCCCTGTGCTTTTTTATTTCAATCTGGTACGCACACATTTGTCACATGCAGAGCTGCTCTGGAAGCTGCGATAATCTCATTGGTCGAGGTAACAGAACCTCAGTTTGTCTGCCAAAGGCTGAACAGCTATCGCGGTGAAATAAACTCACAGTAGAGGATTAGACATACAAAGGGATTCACTTTCAAATACTTAATATAACTGAGATTATCTGCCTGACTTCTGAAGCGTCACTGACGTAAAAACCTCTAATCTGACCGGAACTAATGTCGTATTAATATGCACATCGACGATGCAACTATGCACGAGACCAAAACAAAGACGAGCGGCTCAATCAGAAGAAAAAAAGGCTAACGACCGGTGTTGTGTTTGAAAGAAGCTCGGAGAAATTATAGAAAGCAGAAATGCTCGCTTATATTTCTAAATCTTGTACTTCCTGGAGAGCCACAGTGAAATAAACAACAAATATCTTAATATCTTCATATCTTAATATTCAGAAGAACGACAAAATGGCAGAAACAGTGGAGAGACGGGATCGTGCTGCACTGCCCTGTGCATGTCTAACTGTGTGAAGGGGCCTACATGTGGAGCTCCCGCTGGGCCCTGGTCTCTTGTGTCTCCCAAACGGAAATTTGAATTCACAGACTGGGACGCCAATCTTAGGCAATTGCAGATTAATCTAGAGATAGAACAGTGGATGGAGACAGAAATCGAGGAGAGAGAGATCGGAGAAAGACATGCTCGAAGACAGCCAGGCTACCGGCTTACCATGATGCTTAATTTTAACTGAAAAGCCATTTCAACGGTCTCTTCAAGCCCACCTATAGACTAAAAGGTTTACTGTGAAGATCATGCAGTAGGAGTTGCTGGTTTACCGCTTCGTTGATTGATTAGTTTGTTAAACAAATAAACAACCAGACAAATATTTGAACCTAACCTTCAAAAGACCAAAGGCTAATTGAATTAATAGAAATCCCTAGATCAGGGTAGCGTGCCCTGCTTGCTTTGGAAAGTTTCTGTTTAGTAACAACATCTTAATCTTTTACCAGAAGAGTATTTCTTGTATAGATTTTATATAGATGTTGCAATCTGAACATTACAGTGTCAAAACAATGCCTTTAAATGTACTATTAATGTCCTTTTAATGTTCTACATTAGCCCACAAGGATTATACTGCAGCCATCACAGAGAGTTTTTCAGGCTGCCAGTTCACTTTTAATGACTCCAAGATATGTTCCCCAAAATATAAAGAAATGTGACGTTTGAATGTTGAAATGCTCTTAAAATAAAACTATTTTCCATTAACAATTTTAATGGAAGAATGTGCGACTTTTTGATCCAGTAGATGTCGCCCTTGAGCACCAGCATGAAACCAAAACAAACTTATGTTTGGCGACAGATTGACCGAGATCTAAACACACTTACATGACCTCCAGATAAGCAGTGAGTATGTTCTTCTTCTTTTCTCTAGCCCTGGATTTAAACAGCTCAATATACAAGGCCGTCCCGTCCATGTAAACACGATGTAAACGCAGCTCTCACAACAACACAGCCTGCGGGACTCAAGCTTATCACTCTTTATCGACAGTCATGACTCAGAGAGACATTTACAGAGTAGGCTATATTCTTGATATCTGCTATACCCATGTGTAAAATATCGCACAACCTTCCTTTAACAACACAAATAAGCCAGTCAGCATATGAAGTTAACCTTACACATCCTCACTTATAAAACTCATAAAACACAGTTTCTCTCCCTTTTCTCTGAAGTTATTATCAATATATTCACACTATTCTAGATGTACCCGACAGTCTGAAGTATGTGCAGTACTCTGTGTTTTCCTCTGTTTCACACTCAGTTTTCATTTCTGTGCCAGAAAATGAGGATTTAAAGTGTTTGTAGATGATCTACCTTCAGTTACTTTGGTTAAGTTTGTCTTGCAAAGTGACCTTGCAGCTTTCTGAACTCAGCTTGAAGGCAACCAGCCATGGTTAAAACCCCCCTGCTGCGAGCAGGCAGGTGATGCAAGCACAAATCCTCTCATGCTTGACATCAAAATTGCCCTTTTCTGCCCGTGTGTTCCTGACACACCCCTAAACCACCACCTTCCACATCAGCGCCGTCAATTTCACTTCAAATCACTGGAGAGGCACAGAAGAGGGTTAAAAGACCTGCTGGCAGAGATGACACGTTTCTGGGTACGTTTGAGTACTCGTTTAAGAGAAAGTAATACACACGGAGAAGACTTTTCTTCATGGCCTTAATCGAAATGACCAATAAACACACCTCATGTACAGTTCTCAAGTTGTATTTACCTTTAGGTTGGCTTCACTTTGTTTCTAGACAAAGCCTTTACACTGCCCACAGAAGTAAATGGACCCCTGAGAGAAAGTGAATTATTCATATCAATGCATGGGCCTAATCTCTACAAGCGTAGCCAATCACAACCCCTACCAACCAGTGCTTTCTTAGTTTTTTATCTGCATAGCTAGCCTGCTAGTTGAGTTCAAATTATAACATTTTGACAACACACTTTTCAAAATAGGGTATTTAAATTTATGCACATTTTAAAGCTCATGTGAAGAGTTTTTATCTGGTTATGAAACAACCTGAAATCAAAGCTGTTGCCTCGTGGATGTTGACCTGTGAAAGAAAACCAGGCCATCAGGGACAAAAACAATTATTTTTATACTGTTATATTAAATGCCTGTAAACTTTGAGCGGGGGGTAGAAGTCAGTCGAGGCAATTAACAAAAACATAAAAATACAGAAATATCCTTTTTGTTCTACATTTTCCAACGCAAAGATTGACTGTTAAAAGACAGCAGGTGGAGGTTTTTGTTTTGTTCTGAAAACGCTACTTATACATACAGGACAAGATCACATTCTTCACAATTAAGGAAAAGATAAAAGGCACTACTTTATCCACAGGGGTCGCCAAAACGGACACAAACTAAAGTGCCTCACTTTAATTAAGCAATATTAAAATATGGTATGTATTTTATGTTAAGTTCTTTTTTTTTTTTGCATCGATTTAGATCAGGCAACGTTATACCTTGCCTTCACCGGTCCCCAATCAGCTGCACCCCAGAAAACATTTCCCCTCTTTCCTCCCTCATGGACGGCCCTGCTTACACACAAAGGCTGTCGTCAGAAAAACACAAAAATCGAAGCAGCACATGTGCAGAAAGTGGATGGGTGTGTTTTAACAACTTCAAGATAAGCATCTAAAAATATCTTGATTTGTCAAGGAAAAGTGTCGACCTTTTCACAGACATTCTAGCTTATCATTTTAACTAACCACCTAGTTAGGTATTCCAGGGTATATGCTGAAAGAAAAGGCCAGTAAGGCTGATGTTTTCTTCACAAAATGTACATGCTGTAATTCTGGGCAGCCATTTTGGAAAATATGTAAACATCAGTCTTGTAGTTCAATTGTCACCACCAGCACCACTACCAGCCAAGATTAAAGCATCTGTATGTGATTAAATTTGGTGCAAAAGGAAGGAAATGAAATGCAGTCATAACTATACAGTATGTTAACGTCTGTGTTATGTTAGTAAATTCTAAAAAAAATACTTGCTACTAGATTTTGAGCTAATTTCCATTAGCTGAAATATAGCTTTGCTTACCTGTACAACAAACTGGATGCTAACTCTGAAACTGTACAGGGTTAAGGTATATACATATAGGCCCAGTTTGCCTTTGAAATGCTGCACTCTTTGTTATTTAAGTTTAAGGTAAAGGTAAACCAGGTGCAGAGGCAGAGCACATGGTGGAAGGGTCAGGGGGCCTGAGAGAGTCGGCCAAGCTCTACCTGACTAGAAAAAAAATCTTGAAAAATAAAAACTCTGCTTGTAGTATTTGTTGCATAAAGTGACTGAGATGAACCATCTTTATCTTGTGTGTGTTTATTTTATATTTAAGAGATTAATATACCAATGTTGCACAGCAATGTGTAGGGTTTGATGTTTCTGTGAACATACGCAGTGTGTCACGAGTAAAGCTGCAGAGTCATCAGCTTGTGTTACACTTGGCTGAAACATGTCATCATCAGGCTCAACAGTCGGTAATTCACTTCACTTGTGATCACAGCAGTTGAGAGTCTTGCTTGGAAGCCTGCAGTAATAACCTATAAACTTGTTTTATGCAGAAATATTTTATCCTCAGTATAATCTGTCTATATTAGACTGTCATAGTTTGGCTTTTTCAGAAGTGCCCGATTAGACAGATGCATTACATCTTACTTTACTCTGTGACAGGAGACAGCTGACTAAAATAAGCCAATTGAACAACAGTAAGGCTAAAACTCAGCAGACAGGAAATATCCTGCCTGACAACGACGCACAAAAATAACAGATTCTACCAGTTTCCCGTTGGTGTTAACACTCCCCCCCCCCTCCATTTTCTGTCTGCAGCCTCTGATTGTTCAACAGCACAGAGCTTTCCATGTAACCAATAGCTATCAGACAAACTGTTTCAGTATAACAAAAATAAGTTTTATGACCTGATTGTTCTCTATTTTCATGTGCAGAAATCTGTCTGTAGAGGTTCACCTCTAGAACTTTGCAGTAAAAAAGACACAGCAGTGTGGTTGTTGTTGTTGTGATGTAATATCTTCAAGTATTTTCAGTAAACTTTGGATTTTAAAATTTCAGTACATTTACATATTTTTATGTCATGGTGGTTTTGATCTTCAGCCATTTAAATGAAAAAATACATATATTTATAAACTACTGTATAACCTTAGTGCCCATTACTTCTTATAGGATTAAAGTTGAACGTCATCTTCTCTTTGTATAGTTCACATTGTTTCTGTCTCTGCCTGTTCAAATTTACATTTTACTCAATTCCTCATCCAGTCCTAAAAACATGTTTTTCTTAAAGCAAGTCATTTAAATGAAACAGAGGTCCCTTTAAAAAAGTATTTTGTGCACACAATCAAATGAAAACTTTGTGAGAAAGATTATGTTATGTCCAAAAGTTGTTTTTTTACTTTTTGTGGGACTTGAGAGGCTTCGTCTTTACAACCTGAGCTTAAATAAACCACAGTTATTAAAGATGTACTTTATTTTTGTATCTTTTGTGATAGAACATTGCAAAACATATTGATCCAAAACTATTAAGAAACAAGAAAAACGAACAAAATATTCAGAATTGTTTTGATGGTTTAATGTAGAAAAATGGAAGAAACACACATCACGTAGGTGCAGGACCGTGCAAAAACAGCAGACTGAGATAAAAGACGCCTGCATACTTGCTTAAATGCTACAAAGAGTTTTTTTTATTCCATCACAATCACAACGTTTTCGATCAGCCGTCTCCATTGATCATTGGAAAAATCTTTTTCCTCAGTTTGATGGTCTAATGTGCAATATAAAACTGATCTTTGTATTATTGCATAATGTAATTTATTTTTTAGTTTATTACAGATAAACAAGAGTCCCTTGTTGAACTAATAGGAACACAGACACAAACTTATCAATGAACCTACAACATATCATGATGACGCTGATGGTATGGGGAAAAAAAAGGAGTGGGACTCAAATGCAGAAACAAATATTATCTAATAAAACAAAATAATTAGTAGGAAAAAAATAAAGCTTACTTTTTTCAATGTCCTGGTAAATACATGTCAAACAAACAAACCAGTCCAAAAGTCCAAAAAATACACAAGGAAGCACACTAGAAACTACAAGGGGCGAAAGACGAAACAGGCGAGGAGACCACAGGCAGGTCGATGTAACTGACACAGAAGGGAAGGAAGACAGACTGAATAGACTTGGGGTGATTGGACACAGGTGTGACAAACAAGACATAGGTGAAACTGATGAGGGCAATCCAAAAAGGGAGGAGAAACACACAAAGGGAGGAAGTACTAAACATGATACACAAGGTCTAGAACTACAAAATAAAACAGGAAATACTAAATAACTTAAAGCAGGAATAAGAACAGAAAAATACACACAGTGAAAAAGAAACATGAGGGAGGAACAAGACAAAATAAAACAGGAAATGAAGTCAAAACACTGAACTAAACTAAACTAAACTAAACTAAACTAAACTAAACTAAACTGAACAAGAACAAATCATGAGGGACCCAGAAGTCAGCTTTATGAAACAAAAAGATTGACATTTGTTAGAAATGTCTATGGAAGCCCAGCCAGTTATGGCAATTTTGACTTTTTATCTCATAATTTCGACTTAATATTGGCAAAAACTGGCTGAAATGGGCTTCCATAAATTATCTGCTGACTAAAATGAAAAAAGGAAATTGTAGAAGAAGCTATTGGTCGTATTTTCCCAAATCACTTCCCCAGCTGTCATTACGGTGGGTTGAATTCACACCGGTTTAGGTTACGAGTTAAACATCATGCTGTTTAGATATTGTTAAGTATGTATTGTACACTGGACTGTAATAAGTCTGAAGAAATGATTCTTGTCTGTTATTTCAGAGAGACAAATTATCCATTCTTTGAGCTACTTTGATGAAACAAACCCACATGCAGGTGTGTCTTTATTTCCAGTCAGAACAGCTGGCTCTGTCATCACTTCTCCATCCAGCTAACCATCAGACAGCACAGAGAGCTTTTTCTTTTTCTCGCAGTTATGGATGAAAAAAAAATCTTCTTAATGAGGAAACCAGCAGGATACAGAAAGCAGCTAACGAGCAGGTTTTTAACACACATGTTGACAAGAGTTTTAACCAGCATCTCACAAAAGCAAAACGAGAAAACTTGAACATAATAAAGTGTAGCTAACAGGAGAATGATTGCTGCTCAGTGTGCTGCCTCTGTGTAGCGATGCTGATGGGTTATATAGCTCCAACCTTCAGCGAGGTGCACTACTACCACCCGATGTCCCTGACGCCCAGCCACCACCACCTGACTGTGTTGTCCCCACAACCACCACGGTCCTCATTCATGCACGGCCTGCTCCGACCTCCACCTCAGCGGCAAGGAAGTGTGGACAACAGGAACGAGAGGAATACAAAGAACAAATCCTTCCTGCATATTATCACATATAGTCTTTTGTTAAGCGTCTTCTGATAACAGTTGTTATGAAACTATACAAATAATGACTGATTGATTGATTGATTGATTGATTGATTGATTGATTGATTGATTGATTGAGTGATTATTAATTGATAAGGTAATTAGTCTCCGGCTATGAGCTGCATGTGTGAACAACCTGATCAGGGAGATTTCACAGGCAATTCAGTAGAGTGCATATGTTCAAACGGCTCCTGGGGGTATTTTGAAAAGTGCTAGATAACATGAATTATCATTATCATATTTTTTTCTAATAGTCTCTATAGTGATGTAATATAAAATGATCTTCTTATAGGAGACTTTCATCTTTTCTATTGTCTCTGTTTAAATCCAGTTCTTTAGTTTGGTTCTAAATTGAAAAATCATGAACCGTCTCTGTCAGATGAAAACATGCTCACACTGTCGACACTCAGCTTTCGCTCTGTTTGTCTTTAGCTTTCTGTCATATTTCTGTTTGTGCTATCGTCTCAGTGATGGCACTTTTTCCCCTCCTACACTGTTGGCCAACAACAGATGGTGTCTCCATGTGCTTCCTGTCCTCTCGTCTTCTATTTCCTCTCAGCGTGTTCTGCTGCACGCCGCTGAGCATTTAAAGAGACATTTCCACAATACTCTCCTCTCTCCTCCTCGAGGGGGGAGCGTGAGACTTTAAACGCAGCTGGAGACGGGTAATCTCATCATTGTTATTTTCACACCAGTACGTCTAAAGGGCTGTAAGTGTAATACAGCCGAATTCAGGGCAGCAGTACTTTGTGTTTTTGTGGTTTTGAAAGAGGGATCTTTTCTTTTTGCCTCACTGCAGATATCAGTGGTGAGGCTGACAGGTGAGGCCTGCCTGCTGCTGGTTCTGGCACACTGAACTGAACTGGAGGAAAATTTAAATTGTACATACATTTACATATTTTTATATCATGGTGGTTTTGATCTTCAGCCATTTAAATGAAAAAATACATATATTTATAAACTACTGTATCACCTTAGTGCCCATTACTTCTTATAGGATTAAAGTTGAACATCATCTTCACTTTGTATAGTTCACATTGTTTCTGTCTCTGTCTGTTTAAATTCACATTTTACTCAATTCCTCATCCAGTCCTAAAAACATGTTTTTCTTAAATCTAGTCATTTAAATGAAACAGAACATTTACAATGTTCTGTGCTACACTTTCCCCCCACACACAGCCTCATGTATATTTAATATCTTGATTTGTTGGAAATTTGAAACCTGACTGCAGCCATGGTTCTCAACTTGGGGTCAGGACCAATAGCTGGGCTGCAAAGAGGATTCAGCGGTTTGCAGATGTGTGCCAGAGAAA
This sequence comes from Labrus mixtus, assembly GCF_963584025.1. Classification (NCBI taxonomy): domain Eukaryota; kingdom Metazoa; phylum Chordata; class Actinopteri; order Labriformes; family Labridae; genus Labrus; species Labrus mixtus. The sequence continues at coordinate 27,608,542 of NC_083617.1, forward strand.
GAAAAAAAAGATGTCGCTAAAAGTGAATTCTGCGCTTTTATTTTAAAGAACAAGTGAATCATATTGTAATTGTTTATTCATACTCAGTGGGTGACAGTAGGTGGCAGTAATGCACCATAACGCTGGTCATCTGTCATTAATCGAAAAGAGAAGAAGATGAAGTATAAAGTTTGGCGGGTTTTGAAACTGCCTACCACATACTACTATATGGAGTATGTCATATGCACTGGAGACTGGTTCATCAGAAGTTTGTGTATGACTGTCGGTCGGTGGTTATTCTGCAGTATGCAGGCATAAGCTGACAGCAAACACTGCTACAGTGTAGCATCCACTTACAGTCTGAAAAACGTTTTTATGATTTTTAAAATCATAAAAACACCATTTTAAAAAGATAAATGGTGGTATCTCTGTGTGGTTTGGTCTGATAGGGAAATAATCATTTCCATACTGGTCTGATGCTGACTATACTTTTTACACAAAATTTCACATTTGCTCGCATACTGAATACTACGTACTGCATTTAGGTCAAATCAGTACCTACTAGTATAGCAGGTGGTTGAGAAAACAGCCTTTGTTTATGGCCAAATGCAAGTTCTCTCAGCTGTGGATGTTGTTGTTGATGAGGATTTATACATTTTACTTTTTTTTTTTTTTTTTTAAATGAGCATTGCCTCTGTGCACTTCATTTCAGCACCTTTGTGTGTCAGTCAGTTTGCACTTACCGACGTTGTTTCCTCCTCTCTAGATCGCTTGCTTGTGTTGTACTTACTCTCTGATTAACATCCCTTTGGACAAAAGTGTCTGCTCAATGAACTGTAGTATTGTAGAACATTGTAGAACAACAAGTTTCATGTCAGTCAGGACTAGGGATGGGTACAGTCCCTTTTCCTGTACCGTCGCTTTTCCGGCACGTGCCTCCTCCTTTTTGTCTGTGTGTGTGTGTGTGTGTGTGTGTGTGTGTGTGTGTGTGTGTGTGTGTGTGTGTGTGTTGACTAGGGATGGGTATAGTTATGATCGTTACCAGTACTGCTTATTGATTCCGATACTTAGCAATACTTTTATCGATACTGCTCATTATTTTTTGGTACAAAAATTAAATACATAAGTAAAACATAAAATATATAACTAGAAATTTCACCACAGTAATGTGATTCCTTTTTTGTTTATGTCTCAAGGAAACATTTGTAATTTAAACACTATTGAAACATGGACTTTTCAATAAGACATGAAAGATGTCTAAATGTAAGATATAACATATAAGCACCTGTTCCAGAGCAGCGTGTTAAATTAGATTTGATGTTTTCTGCCTGCAACATAAAAACCTTTTAGTGTCAGCTGTAAATGTTGTTGGAGTGAATTTTTGCCCCGGCAGCCTTCATAGCTTTTTGACTAAAAGCTCCATCTCTTCCACTTAACAAAATGTGTGGTATTGCATTGTGGGATTGTTTGCGCAAAGTAGTGCCAATGCAATGGACTCTGCATGTAAAGATTCAATTTACAGTTAACCCTAAAGTAGCCAGAGTCACAATCTGCAACATTATGTTTCTGCTTGTAGGATTGATTATTGTTCATCTCCTAATGACTCCACAGTTCATGTGTCACAGTTCATGTCAGAGACACACTGACTTTGTGTTTTGTTGTTCTGATAAATGTCTGACTGCAGTCTGCTCAGATGTTGTTGTTGTTGTTGTTCTGCTTCTGTGTCGGCGTCACGCTGAAACTGGGCTCAGTTTTGGTTTCGGGTGATTTCCCTGCTGTCTGTTTTGTGGCAGAAACTCAGTCTCCTGCAGAAAGAGTTCACTTCTGCTTTCTGCTGCGGGCTCAAAACAGGAACTTCCTATTATCTTTCATTATGTCAAATCAGCCCAGTGAAAGATTCAGCAGCCAGAACGAGTGGAGCACAAGATTGTAACCGTGCTACCCTGTTCACAGTCCTATTTAGATATTCTCCAGAGAGTTTCTCAGACACACAGATATGCAATAACCAGTCTAGTGACGTCTTTCAGAAATAATTACAAAATCTCAAACTTCAGTTCAACCAAACACGGCAAGATCTTAGTGTACACTCGTCCAGAAAAACGTCCTGAAAATGTCCTGGATTTTCTAAGTGTAGGATTGCAAACAGCAATATTTTTCCTGCATGCACCCTAGTATCTCTCACCTCCCCCACCCCTCCCTTGACTAACAAGAAAAACTTCACACATTGAGGGGAAAAGTGTGAGCAAGCAACTCGGGAAAATTTCAGTGTCAGAGCTGCAGAGACTTTCAAGATTGCATGCGTGAAAACAACTTATTGAGATTGGTTATGGAACCTCTGCAGCAATCATCTGTTCCAGTGAAGGTGGTGTAACTGTGACACTATAGCTCCACCTTGTGGTAGGAGTGTGTATTGCATGTTTGATATTTCTCTCTCGCAATATACTCCAAACAAACCAGCAGACGCTTGTTTTTCTACTCTGAAGGATTAAGGTTTTTTTTTTTAATCCATTTGAAAACAGGCCCCTTTTTTTAGAGGATCATAACGGGATGTAGATCATGTGATTATAATAACAACAGTAAAACACACTCCTTAACTACTCTTTGCACAAGATTTAAAATGTGTTTTTTCTTCACCTCCCTCATTTACTAACCATTCTTAACCAAAAACATTTCTTAAACACATTCACCAAAGTTTTCTTATTTGAGAAGTCCTTTGCTCGGGACAAAATCAACGACCTTGAGAGTCTTCTTATTTGAGTGCTGATATGTGGGTACAAAATGATATGGTATACGTTTCTCTTAAATTGGCACTGAAATGGATAGCAAAATGTTGGTTGATTGATTGATTGATTGATTGATTGATTGATTGATTGATTGATTGATTGATTGATTGATTGATTGATTGATTGATGGGTCCCCCACCTCCAGATTGAACTGTTTTTCACTTTATCTGGAGTCCAGAGATCTTCTTCAGGTGATCATTTTTTAAAAGTGGGGGCCAAACCCCTATATATAGATTTTTTTACACCAATAGACTGATAGGCACTAAGATGGCAGGTGTGTTCAAACATTCAAAACATCCAGAGGTGAAACTAATCTACTGATCATCTCTCTATATCTTCCCTCTGCTGTTTTCATACGGCCCTGCACCTACTGTATGTGATGTGCATATTACTCCCTTTTCTCAGATTATTCTGATATCACTGAAATGCAGGGATACAGTGAGTACACAGAGGGTTAACCTCTATAGGTTTGGGTATTACACCATAGTCTGAACTGATGTGGAGCCTCATTGTTCATAAGGTAGTGTAAATCAAAGCTGGTGTGCCCTCTAGTGTTCATGAGCAGAAATTACATCGTTTATATATTTAAGGCTTAAAACGAAATTCCTTTTGAACGATTGTAAATCTGTGTTTGTTCTCGATTTTAGAGTTTATACAGTTTATAGACTATGTGAAATAACTGAATCCTTCTCTTTCAGACAGCCACATCCTCCCTCTTTATGAATGTATTACAGATTGTATATTTGGATGGAAGTTCACACAGAGAGAAAACACCCACTGTTTCAGCTTCCTCTGTACGTCTTTCCTCTTGGTGCCAAAGAAAACCAATGCACACACACACACACACCCGTTTACATGCACACACAACTGATAGAGCAAAACAGTGTTTTTGTAATCACTTTATTGTAGATTTTCTCCTTCAGTGTAAATAACAAGATTGTCTGAACAGTCTTTCCATTTCCTCCATCATTTTTATCCCTATTTCCTCCACTCCGTCCTTTCCCTGGACCCTGTCACACACTCTGATGTGTGTGTTTGTGTGTGTCCCTGCCCCAGTGGGACAGCCATGACCGAGGTCGCTGGGTCAGGGAAACTGTCCAATCAGAGACGTGCCGCTCCCTACTTCCTGTCCAGAATGGCGAGCATTCCCCAGCAGTTCAACCGAGGATGTCAGAGGAATCGCACAAATCCTCGCACACAGATTCTTTATTTACACAGGCTGTCGGCCAGTTTAATTTAAACCCTGATGATGTGCTCTCTAATGCTGCCGAGGAATTAGACACAAACTCCCACATGGAAAAAAATGTGAAACTGAAAGTTTCTGTTTTTTCATGTAAATCTGTGTGTGGTCAGAGAAAACTGAAAGGCTCCAAAAAGACGTGCAAAATGTTGCTTTATTTATGTTCAATTACAGACATTTAAACTCTTTTTCAGGACTTTAAAGGAAGAGAACAAACCTCCATGGTGAAATGATATGTTCAGCTTTACTTTTGTATTAAATGAAGGCTAACATGAAAAAAATTGACTCAGGTGGACTCAAAAATAAAAAAGGGATAAATGGTCAAGTCTGCGTCCGCATATCTGAGCTCAGCTGCTTTACTGACTTTGTGGCTTATTTGAAGTCATTTTAGTCAGATACACCATTACATTAAGGTTGCTTGTGCTCGTGCATAAACTGTACTGTGCTGAAGCACATATCTTTCTGTGCCAGGGCCAAGGAAGTGTACCGCGCTTTAGCATGGAACGGAGCACTCACACTAGTCAAACGAACTGGACTTTAGAGGTGGAGCGTGCTCGGGCATGGTACAGATTGCCTAGTGTGAGCGCGCCCTTAGTGTCACACCTTTAAATTCAAAACCCTCTTCTCGATGCTGAAACAGTGTTAAAGCAATGTTTAAATGACTGACTGAAACTAAAACGAGTGCCTTCATGATCCTCAAATGTTTCTTCTTGCAGATTTATAAGGAGATGCATTCAAAATGAGATTTGTAATGGAGGATTTGCTTTTATGGAAGTAAAATATACCTGCTTCATACAGTGATCTTTTGTTTTCTTTTTTGATTTAAATTAAAGTAACAATAACAAAATGTACAGGATGAATTTTATGAAAAAGTACCATTGATGATTATGAAATCGAGCTGAACATTTCTCCACAGCTGTGCGTTGAGTTCCTGAGGCAGGCAGGGCAAACAGTCCCACTCCCGGCCACCAGAGGGCGGACGCCGAGAGTGTAGGATGTTTACACTTCCTGGAGCTCAGAGGTCAAAAGGGCAACTTCAACACCTTGTATGCAGTTAGGTGATGATATGACACATTTCAAATATCTCTTAAAAGCCAAAAAGTACAAACACAGAACTTGGTTTCCTTTTCCTCTTACATTTGTATTTTTCCTACTGAGATGGATTGGGCCAAAAAATCTGCTGCGTTATTCTATTCCAATAAGCTGACAACAGATTTAGTTCCATATAAACGCTGCATTAGCCTCACATACGCTGCTGCAAGTGCTTGGTTTGAATGTAGAGGAGCCTGGGAGCTGATCTGTATTTCCTGGGTTTTCCAGCACCAAGGAAGGAACGCTGAGACTGTTTAGACAGAAATTGCGAGAAGCACAGCATGTTTTCATTCATGCTATGATGAATGTGGGGGAGGGAGAGGCTGTAATATTAGAAGGCTTCCTTCCTTCCTTATTTCCTTCCTTCCTTCCCTGTCTGCGGTCCTGTAGTGTACGTTACACCCACTTCCCCTCAGCGCACACTGATAGAACATTCTGATTGAACCATTCAGGAATACGTTCTCTTTTGTCTCCGCTCCCCTGTCTTCATGTTCTTCCTCAACTCTTCTCCCTTACTTACTTTCAACCCAACCCCCCCCCCCCCCCCCCCCCCCCCTCCCCCCTTCTCCCCCGTTGTCTTCTCTCGGGAGAGGATGGAGCCGCTCCCATCCACAGGGAACTAAATGGCCTGAGCAGAGACGACTGTAACTGCCTGTGATTTCTCCCTGGAATCTCACTCCTTTTCCTCCCCACAGTGATTTTAGCTCGGTCCCACTGGAATATATTTACACTTGGTATGAATTCAATCATCACCAATGATTAGATACAGCTCACTAATATGCAACATTTGCCTGTTTTCCACTTTTTTTAAATCTACAGTTAGTGAGTTTTAAGGTTTTTTTTAAACCTAAAAAAAGGAAATTAAAACCCCACCTTTAACTACATAAATATCCACTGTAGCTTTCAGTCTGACTTCCCCTTTAAACACTTTGAACTACTGGACCCGCCTTAGTTGTGCACACTCAAGTTTTTCTGTTTAATTATACATTATTGACAACGTTACAAATGTACAAACTTGTGTTTTTATCTCTAGACAGCTTTGTTCTAATTTGAAACAGTCCCACTGGAGCCATTTGTAGAAGTTTCTTCTTGTTCTGGGATGTAAACGGTTACTTTAAAGGAAGAATGTACAACATTTTACACATAAAACAGCAGAAATCATATATCCTGTGTAAATGTGTCTCAGAGTCATGACCGTCTACAATGAGTGAGAAGCTCAAGTCAGCTGTGTTGTTGTCAGAGCCGTGTTAACATGGACGGGACGGCCTTGTGTATAAAGCTGTTTTAGTCAAGGACTAGAGAAAAGAAGAAGAACATACTCACTGCTTATTTGGATGTCACGTAAGTGTGTTTAGATCACGGGTCATTCTGTGTCAATTGACATGCAATGTGAAGCTACGAGCTAATCAAAGTGTGCTAACATTAGCATGCTAACACAACAATGCAGGACACAGGCGATTGCAGCTCGAGCACAAGGACCATTTTGTCCACCGCTTGAGCTTAACTCCTCCTAGCAAGCGCGAAGGGAGTGGGGTTGGAGGTGGCGTAGTCTGACGGAGGTGTGGCCAAACATCAGTTTGTTTTGGTTTCATGCTGTAGCTCAAGGCCGACATCTACTGGATCAAAAGGTCGCACATTCGTCCTTTAATGTTTTAGTCATAAAACGGATGGCAAAAGCTTTACAAATGAAAACTTCTATGAATCCACCATTTTCCTTTAACCTGGTTATCTCGTTATATCATACAATTATTTTCCTTTTACAGCCTCTCAAGCATTGTGTGTGTGTGTGTGTGTGTGGGCACATCACACTCTGTTGGAGAGTACGCAGCAGGTGAAGGGTAGCGATGGTACTAGCAGTTGGCTGCTGCAAACATCCGACTGAAAGCCCAAGAACTTAACACCAGCTTCCAGTCAAGGATGTTTACAGTAGCCCTGACTGCCAACCAGCCAGTGGACGACACAGCACCTGTGAACAAAGAGAATATCATCAATATGAGATGATTTTACCAGCTGGAAAAACAACAACCAATAGTATTGCATAAACTGATTTTCATTGAACTGTATAATGATCCACATCAAATTTCAATATTCCTAGGCCACCTAGCGTTTTTTTCCAGGGACAGAAAAGCGTTGGCTGTGCGCTCGGGAGAAGAAAAGCGCTGCACTTCCGTCCTGTCTCTATGACAACAGTCTGTTGACAGTCTGCTGGATGACCGACACTGCTCCGTTACTTTTTACTGCATGTTTTATATTTGAGATTGTTTAGACACAGAGCAAAGAGGATGTGGATAAAAGACACGATCTCCAGGCGGCAAAACTACAGGGAAAAGAGCGCTGGTGACGACAACAGCCCCTTTCTGGAAAGTTGAACGTTTTTAACTTGAGCGCTCGGAGCAGCTGCACAAACGAGAAACGCTGGGTACTACTTTGTTTTTCTGCTGCAAATGCTGTCTCCTCGTCGGAAACAAATGAAAAAAGAAAAAACCGCTAGGTGGACACGGGGCCTTAATTTTCACATGTATTTGCATTAAATACAAGCACAGTGGAATTTATTTGCCTTTGTCCTCTAGCAGCGCTGAGACAAGATGAAATAAGAAGAGAACACTAGCGCTGTAGGGAACTTTACAGACGGCATGCAGTGGTGACTGTGCCATCTTGGATCTACAATCAAATGAGACTTATTTTTCTGTTTATGCAACTTCAATGTTATTTTAAAAAACACATAAACAATAAAAAATATGGGGAGAAAATGTACAACTTCACAAAGATGAACAGTTGGTGTTCTGAAAGTCGCAGAATGCAAAACATTTTGATCAAAACATACAGAAGAGTCTTGTTTTACATGAAGCATCCACTGAAGCTTTTACCACCAACGCTAACTGTTTGCCTTGAGCCAAATGTTTGTATTAGGGTACTTTATGGAAACAAACTCTCACTCACATCGTCTCCAACAAATTGACTGTGGCTTCCTAAAGCATTTTTCTTATCTCTGGAGGCCCAGGAGAATCAACAGCTGTCTCATATTTCTTTGTTATGGATTTTTAACTTTTCAACTTATCAAAAGAAACATGCAAGCAACTGTCCAGTCATGTTACTAACCTTCTGCAGAAACATATTACACACAAAACTGCAGAAGTAAGGTGTTGTGAAACCGTTCATATAGACTGTAATGTTTGTAAGCAGCCTTCATTCTCCCGTTGTAACAGTAAAGACTCGGTGCTGAGCAGTAACCAGTGTCGTTAATGGTTTCCACCATGTTTTCTTTCTCTGGCTTTGTTGTCCAGTAAGCATTTTATCAGCATGTGACATTCCTCAACCTTAACTCCCAACCCACACACACACATACGCACACACATATTTACCATGTAAACACAACTCAGCCTTTCTGTTTAGCCTTCATACACACTCCCACAGCTCAGCATACACACAACAGACACGCACGCACGCACGCACGCACGCACGCACGCACACACACACACACACACGCACACACACACACACACACACACACACACACACACACACATCTAATTACTTGTTCACACGCAAATGAGTGTGGAGGACTCCCATCATGCCCTTTGTGACCCTGCTCCCCCAACCCGAACGCTCACTTCCTGTTTCTCTCGTTGCATTTCCCATCGTCTTTTTCCTTAAAGTACCACAAAACACACACACACACACACACACACACACACACACACACACACACACATTAAAGTCTCAGTACCAATATTTGTGTACAATACAAACTCCTCATTGCACACCTCTACCTGGCATGAAGCAGAACTAAATTAAATGTTTGAATGACGGAAAGTCACCTGAAGTGGGCCTTTTTGCTTGTGTGTGTGTGTGTGTGTGTGTGTGTGTGTGTGTGTGTGTGTGTGTGTGTGTGTGTGTGTGTGTGACATAGAGAGAGCGAGAGGGACAGACAGAAAGAGTGAGAGAACTGAGAAAGACAGCCTAGTGTGTGTAAGACTTTGCATGTCTTTGTGAGCATGAATGTGCCTTTGTGTGTGTGTTTGTATAAGTCTGTGTGTGTGACAAAGAGAGAGAGTGTGTGTGTGTGTGTGTGTGTGTGTGTGTGTGTGTGTGTGTGATAGAGTTGTAAGTGAAAGAGCAGGAGAGCATGTAATCACATGTGTGTCCTGTGCTGAGATAAAGACAGGAATGCCTTTTCCCCCCTCCGTTGCCTCCCTCTCTTTCACTAACGAAGAACGAAAGTGTCAAACTACTGTAAAACAAGTGTGCTTTTTACCCAGTGTGTTACAACCATATCAAATGTGAACCGCAAAGCTTGGAGTCCCTGACGTTACCTGCCACACAGGATGTAACTGAGCTATTTAAACTGGAGACGTCATTTTATTTGTCAGGAGAGATGCTCTGATCAGGTCACATTTGAAAGGATCAGTACTGACCAAAGTCATTCCATTTAAAATATGTATTTGATGTGTTTGATGAGCATTTTATATCTCATAGGTTACACTGATCCTGTTTTGACAACCTGTTAGCAAAATCATTTTCCTTGGTGCAGATCAAAGACTGTAGCCTATTTAACAAAAGTTCCTTAAAACTGCATTCTTTGTAACGGCCAGCAGGGGGCAACTCCACTGGTTGCAAAAAGATGTATGAAGGTAGGTACGACAATGACTCTACTACTCTGTTTATTTTTACCAAAGCAAACATTATACTCATTATATTATAGTCTCAGTCAGTAGTCTCCAGTCTTCTTAATACGGCATGTTCATTTTTTTGTTTTGTTAATAATGGTCAAATTTAGAGTAAAATAAATACAAGACTGGTGGACATCAGCGTAACTTTGTCCATTTCTTTTTCCAGCGAAGTATCCAGACCCCAGACGTTTGAATCTGACATCTCCATTGACTGAATTATATTTGGCATTGTCACATGCAAATGGAGTTTCTCAGGTGACAAAACTAATGAGTTGAATAACGAGTGGTTACAGTGTTACTGTACGTTGTCTTTCAGCTGTAGAAAGCCACTATCTTTTCCCACAGCAACTCCCATTTACCAACCCTCAACTAAATATTATTCTAAAACCCCCCGGGGGAAAAACCCGTATATCAGCTTTGATTAAAAAAAACTTCAAGTGAAATTAGAGTTCTCATAAACTTCAAATGGAGTGAGACGTCTGGATGGCCAGTCAATATCAGGACCCCTCTGATTGTCTGACTTTTGAACGAAAATGCGGCTAAATTTGGTATTTCTGAGCGGTTACTTTAAAGTGTCATATTCTAATTTAATCAATTCATAAAGTGTATCAGAACAGTCCTTAACATGAACAAAATATTTAAGTCTCTTGCCATACTAGCTAGTAGCTCTGAGAGACCGTACTGTAGTTTTGCATAGTAGTGTTTTGTGATAAATTAGCTTGCTTACTTAAAGCAGATGATGCCATCTTCAAGCAGAGTCAGGCTAACCTCTTCCCCTTTTTTAAAGCCTTTGTGCTAAGCTAAGCTAACTAGCTGCTTACTCTCACCTATTAGCTGGTTAGCATCTCACATCTAACTATGGCATTTATTTTGCATTTTGCTCAAACAAAATGAAGGAAAAGGTAAAAAACACTGTGTACAGAGGAGGAAAACTCTTCAAATGTAGTTCTCCTTTGTAAGTGTTACCAGGGAAAAAAGAGCTCTCGGTCAACCATAGAGCGAGTTGAACCTCTATTCCTTCAGTAAATCCGTACGAAAACAACTGGAACATGATACCGTTCCCACAAACCATGCTCACACATAAATAGCTCTTTTTAAATGTATCCTAAACCTCTTGTGTTTTTCTTATCAAAGCGGAACAACGTTTTGAATGTTGCATATTTTATCATTCTCTTCAGCCCACACAATCAAAAGATGAATCTGCTTTCATTTCAGTACAAAGTGCAAGAAAATCAGAGTTTAGAGACACTAATGAAATAGTAAATCTCTGCTCTGCTCTTTAAGTAATCCCTGGAGGCTTTGAGAGCTCTTGACTCTTGGGTCTTGTATTGCCTGAATGCTCTTAACTCCAGGCAGTCTATTGTAAATAAGCTTAATGGAAGCTTGGACAATGCTTCAGGAATGCTACTTGTCCTACAGTATATGTTATTTAGCACCAAGAACACGACTGTGTGTTACTGTATTCACAGTATGTCTGCTATACAGAACGTCTCAATCTCTGCCCATGCATGTCTCCACGCTCCAGTGTCTTTACGGAGAATAACAAGATGCTCATGTGTGTGTGTGTGTGTGTGTGTGTGTGTGTGGACATATGGGTACTATTCTCTCAGTTTGTCTCTCGCGCTCTCTCGCTTTCTCTCTCTCTCTCTCTCGCTCTCTCTCTCTCTCTCTCTCTCTCTCTCTCTCTCAGGTCACTTGGGGAACAAAGCAAACTTTATCAGAACATTGCAATCCTGCATTCCCAAGATTCTTAGCACTTGGCAACCGAGTAACACACAGAGCGAGGAGAGGAGGAGAAAGAGAGGAGGAGGAAGACAGAAGACGGAAGAGGAAACCAGCAGAAAAGAACATGAGATGGAAAACATTGTAATAATTATTGTTGTAAATATGGAAGAGTTTAAGAGCCAGACATAACGAGAATACATATAAGAGGAAGACACCTTTTTTTTCCATTTTAAGGATGATTAAAAGTTGAGAATAAAAGTGGAACTGTTGTGAACAACCCTGAAATTTCTCAGAAAAAGTTAAAGTGATGAGAACACAGTTGAAATGTAAAAAAATGAACGATAAATGAAATATGTCAACGGTGCAGTGAAAATGTGGAGGTACATTTCAAATGTCTCTCAGGACAAGTAGTGTACAATAACATGGGAGGGACAGTGGTTGTATTTATTTTATCTGCAATGTGCCACTTGTTGGGAATAAAGTAAAAGAGCTGAAAGTAAAGCTGAAATAAATAAATAAATGATCCTCTATTTATTCATATGCTTCTTTCCTTATTAGCATTCAAAGTTACAGTTTAACTTTCTTACAAAAATACTCCCATAAAATATTATTTATCCAATCGCTCTAAACGCAGTACACTAACATTCAGCAATAATTTGGTCTCCCATGATGAACAGTCACAGGATGTTAACCTGTCTTTAAGAGTATATTGGAATATGTATGTGCATATTCATTTAGAAAAAAGTCATGATTCGGTCTTAACCATAACCCTTTCTGTGGTTTGAATTGTTAACAGGACCCTTTTGTGCTGTTGTGTAGTGTACGCTGTGAATGTGTGAATGCCATTCACAAAACTGGGCCTGTCTTATCAAAAGTACACGCACAGTAGTGCATGACTGAGGGGAACTTTTTTCAGTTTGGCTTTCATACAATCCTGCCAACGGCTCCTGTTCTGATAAAATCTCAACTCTTGACACCCTGCTGACCAAACGAAGGTGGCATTTCGCTTTGGACAGAAACGGTTTGAATAACAGGAGCAAAAGTGATAACTAGTCAGATTCTTGTGAGTTGTTGAGTCTTATTTTCTTGAGAATCTAAGATCAAAAATACCAATTTGTATGTATCATGACATTTAGGCCTCCTGTTGTACATGTTGAGTGTGTCCAGAGGAATAAAGACTAGCCCTATTTAGATTAGATCCAGGAACCTTTAAACTGTAAGGCAACAGCGCTAACCACTGCAACACCGTGCAGCCAGAATGTATCTTAGATTTTTGAAAAAAAATGAACAGTGTCGTTGGTTTCAGTTAGAAGCCATCATGTTCTTGATATGTGTACAGTTAATGTCCATTAAAGCGTGAATACTGTCATGATAGTTTTATGTTCAAACTGCTACAGAGGAAAATAAATGTTAGTCTGGCAAACACTGTGTCTGTGTTCCTTTATCCACTCAAGAGTCACTTCTCTTACATCACAGTATACAGTAACACAATGAAAGCCACAGAGTGCCAGATTAAACATTAGAATGGGACAGTATATAAACGACCCGGACACTTCATGTAGCTGTGTTAAAGCCAAAGTGAACCTTTGAAGTCTGCAGCTTTGTTGTCTTCACTTGTGAGTTGGCCATAAACTCATGTTTTTAACCATTATATGTATGAATACTGTAAAGACATCCTAGCACATTTGAGAATTGATCTGTTTTTACAAACATCATTCCAACAATTCCAGGAAGAATCAAGGAGCAGAAACTGCAGCAAGATTCTACACGAGTTAGAAAAAACAAATAAAGCGTTGTTCCTTTTTTTTTTCAAGTTTAAGTGGGAGAAAGGGAAACACATCCTGTGTCCCTGTAATGTAAAGTCATATTTATTGTTTGATTCAGAGCCAAAATGTCCATCTGTAAACTCCATCAGGTTACATATGAACAGAGTTGTTACATATTAAAGGAAGATTCATCTTTTTCCTGCTTCTTCTGCCATGATCTCAGGAAACTGGTCAGTTTTTGTAACCTGGTCAAAAACTTGGGAAAACCATCCGAGCATGTCAGTGGCAAAAACAAGCCATTTTTGTCGACATACTTACATGGGTCTCATCATACAGCCAATCTACTGCAATCTACTGAAGCAATTCCAAAATGGTACAAATTTGCAATCAATGAACAACCGAAAACCTTAGAGCCCCCCCACTTGTATCTAAGGAAACCTGATACAGGCCCCCCCCACCACCAAACCCACGTTGGGAACCAATGCCCTAGAACAGTGGTTCTGTGGTGTTCAGTGGTCACTCAGTATTTCAACTCCTTAATGTCATGTTGAACGTTAAACTCAAAGAATTACTGCTCAGCTTAGATTCTGCTGTTGATCTAAGATGAAACATTTCTACATAATAATTAGTTAACAATTTAGCTTTTAATCTGAACCCTTGCCAGGGGCTACCATCAATGTATAAGTGTGTCAAATTTCCGTTCTCTATATGTGATAATCCAGCCCTTTCTTGAACGCCCTCCTTTGTTCACCTTGTACATCGGTCTCTCTGTCAGCAGTTTAACGCACCAGCAGATATTCCGATCACGGTCCTGAATACTAACTGAGCTGCTGGTCTGTGAAACCAGAACTGTGATTATTAACACCGCTGACTCCTAAAGGACACAAACTGCAGGTTAATGTTCCTCGACACCCTCGGGTGCAGAGTACAAGGGGGCTCTGAGGAAACTATGTTTAGCAATGTTGTTGGAAGAGTTGATAATAAACCCCTGTTGTTCCCCAATGGGTGCAAGACACGTCCGTTTTTGTGTGAAAAGAAGCTCGTGGTGTAATGTGATCACAGCACTGTGATAACTGTCAAATGTTTGAGGTTCATGTAAAGTGCAGACCTGGAGCCAAAAGGAAAAGCTAGCCCTGCTAACTTAACAAGCTACATGTGGCAGTGAACAGCTAGCCTCATTCAAACACTGGCAGGAAATTTGACTTACAACTGAAAACATGTTGCTCTTACATTTTTGTTTGTGTAAGAGTTAAACAGTGTGTACTAAGTGTTAATGAGTTAGCTTTAAAGGCGTCTGAGATTTAAACTTTGGATGGCGCCACGTTAGCCGTTTCCTCCAGCTTGACTTTGTACTCTGACCTGCAAACACCAGTTAAATAAATCTTCTTTTTAACTCTCGTCGAGCTCAAAATGTTCAACTACTAATTGAAATCCTCCATTATCTCACACACTTAAAAACAATGGGTTAACAATGGACAGCTGTCGCCCGTACCAACAGGTAGAAACAGGAGTTATACCAAGCTTGTTTTAACCTTCAACACATTTATCTGAGTTTTCCATAACAATGACCGACACGACTGCATGGTAAAACATTGTCAGACGACTATTTTGCATTGTTTTAGGTCACAAGACATTCTCATGATATAATTTAACCTAAAGGATAGTGTTCAGTTAGTTAGCCAAAGAAAACGCAGCTACTGAAGCCAACCACCAAAGAGCATCAGAGAGACACTGATTTTTAACATGGAAATGCTTTGTAGAGTCAGTGCATTCATGTCCTCGTCCCAGTATACATACACAGAGGGAGAATCGATTTATGGACTGAAAATGTCTGACTCCACTACTGTAAGTGGCGAATCCCCCCTTTTCATAAGTTTCTATTCTGGTTGACCTTCTGTACAAGTTAGCAAGTTAGCAAACAGCAAAGTGGTGGTTGTATGCCCAAAGGTTTTTCACCTATGGACAAACTTGAAAACTTTACAGCTCTGTGCATTTCATACATGCGCTCTATGCTTTACTCTTGGTACAAATGCAATGCACACTATGCCTCTAGCTTACGGTTATATCCAAAGGCAAACCACAATGTGTCTTCTGCTATGCTATGCACTTATGCAGTTTGACTTCCTGGTTAAAGCCCAGCACAGGGACCGTGGAGCAGAACAATGTCAGCAGGACAGCATCTGAGAAACACTGATTTTAAACATTTAGCTGCTTTATTCAGTACTTTCTCTGTTTGTCTGTTTTTTATGACATGCTCAATTGGTTTGGGAGAGGCCTCTGAATAATTTTGCTCCAGAATAAATCCATGTGAATGATGAACATTGAAGGGTCACTTTGAGACTCATTCTGTAAAGAACCGTCTGTACAATGAGCCAGCTTTAGAGCTCATTTCTAGACACCTGACTGAGGAATCATTACATTTTTGACCAGGAAGTGAGGTCAAAAAATGATCAACACTACAGCATCTCTCTCTCTCTCAAGTTCAGACCTGCTATGCATTTTGTATGGGTTGTTACATATTTTACAAACGTATCAATCCTATTAATTTGGCTTAAAAAGGATAATATTAAAGGCTATATCATATATACGTCACACCATTAAAGTAAACTGGACACATTTCTGTCAAAGACTGTATAAAGCTCTTTTTGGATGCAATGTGTTGGTGTCTTTAGCTCGACTACATCCTGTTAATTTACGGCTCATTAATGTAACTACACGTCGTGGTGAGATCGAAATTCCATGAAAACAGAATTGTCTTTGCCTTCCTCCAGATTTTTCCACTCCTGTTTAGAGCCCCGACTGCAGATGCCTGCCCTGTAATGTATTGCGGGATGGGCCGAGAATTCAGGAAGTCGCTCCTGCGGTCTCCATGGCAACCCTGAGGTCAGCCCTGCGAGGCCGGAGACCCCTCCTCAAACACAAAGAACCCAGAGGGCTGGATCAACACAAACAACCCGGCTTACACACACACAGTTTCAAACGCACACTTACACACAATCACAGCCAAGAACACAAGGACATAAATTGTATTCTAGTTAAAGACTTTCTGAGAAGCAGCAACACATTTGAGTTTACAATCTAGTGGTGAAGCTGGAGCACTGGACTGCAGTGATGTCTGCACACTCAGGTTAAAGCAGTACTTCATGTTTTTTGAAGACTGTTATTCATGAACTAATTAACAAAATGTTTCCAAACAGACCCAACAGTCAATTATTGGCTCGGTGCTACGTGCTGAACTTTAAGTTGCTAGCCTTGTATAAGAGAGTTATCTTTCATGCAAGCGAAGAATTTAAAACAAAACTTTATAACATACATTTAAAATGAGAAGACCTGTTAGTGCTACACAATGAAAGACTTCTACATGAGTTTAAAAATAATTTTAAAAGATAACAGTCAGTTACCTAATTAAGTTATGGTGGTTAGTTAAAAGTAAAACAAATTATAAGCAGCTTTGTGTTACAGTGCTTTTGCGTTTGCAGTCGATGGATGAGACGTTGCAGAAGCTGAATCAAAGTTTTCATTCCATTGAACTTTTTTTTTTTAAGGTTTATTTTTGGCCTTTTATTCCTTTATTTTAGAGAGAGAGAGAGAGAGAGAGGGAGAGCGAGAGAGAGGGAGAGGGGGGAATAATATGAGGGAAAGGAGAAAAAGGTCAGATTAGAGTGTAGATTGAGTTTTATGACCAACAATAACTAAGACAGGAGTGAGTTAAAACTTCAACCAAACTCTCAGGATTGCACTTGTATTCAAACATTTGGGGACTTTGAAACAGTTTGAAAAGGTTTTGGTTGTACAGACGTTCTAAAACATCTTAACATGATGGATCAATCTTGGATTTAACCATTTTTACAAGACACATATAAGTGGTGGCCAACAAATATAAAATATAAAAATATTCTAGCTTTAAAAAAACCCGGCCTTCTGAGTGAATACTTGCTCTATATCCACATATGGACCTGTGTACATCACCTGAACATGTCAAGAATGTTAGTAATTTCCTGCTTTGGCACAACAACAGAGACAAGGACCAACCAGATACACCTTTATAGAGTGTCCATGTTCACCCCACTTTGAAGCGTGTTGACCAGCAAACTGATGTCCTCGAACCTAAAAGGTCTTTATTATGATTTTTTTCCATTAAAGATCTGTTTTTATTTGCCTACAATGAAATAAAACAAACACTTTTCTCTGAACTTTTACTTAGTCTTCCACTTCCACAAGCCCTGTCCGCCTGGGAAACAAACATGACCATCATCCCCAGGGAGGAACGAGACGGATGAATAGGCAGGAGAGAGAGAGAGAGAGAGAGAGAGAGAGAGAGAGAGAGTCACATTCATGAGCAGCCCATTACAGATTACTCATTACCTTACTAAAACATACTTTTGTGTGCTTACTATTCAGTGATTTTGTGTTAAAAGGTTTAACCATGACCTCCAGTCTGTGCTTGCAAAAGACCGCACTTATGCAGTTAAACCTATAGTTTAACAATCGTATGGCTTGAGACTTTAAAACACACAAATTATCCTATAGGGGAAATAGCCTCTTATATGCACCAAGTTAAGGTCTATATTTCTTAAAATGTTTATTTCTCTCCACACATATTCAGCATTATTTTCTTCCCCATTGAAGTCATTGTATCCTCTTTAGTAGGGCCTACAACACATCTGACAATCATTACAGTTAACTAAAGGATCAATAGCAGGCTCTAGCAGTGATTGACCCTCACACCTTCAGGTCTTACTTTGAAAAGCCACAGACCAACTCAGTAAGTAACTATCAATTACGAACTCTTCAAATCTTCTGTAGCCTATCAGGGACATTCAAGGTGAGAAGGACATGAAGCATGAGTGCAGTTATGTAAATTCAGCAAATACTGATATTGAAACCTTAAGCTATTCATAACTTTATTCTTATTATCTATTAAAGTATTTCCCTTGTTTTCACGCAGCTTCACCACCGTCATTGCTGGTTCTAAATTATAATGCAAACAGGCAAATAAGTTAGGCCTACTATAGGCCTAAGTTATTTTTCATTTTACACAAGTTATTAATGTTGATTAATGATCGATACAGGCTATTTTGACTTAGGCGTCGACAACTGTTAACGTATAGGCCTATATCAGCTAAATGTGACTCTGAAATCCAATTTAATTAATTCTGGGGGGGGGGGGGGGGGGGGTATAGAAACAGACAATTGAAGAAGTCCGGATGTAAGTAAACTCACCACTTTCCTGCGAACAGCAGATGAAGCCAGCGGACAAGCTCTTCTGCTTTCTTTATTACAGGAAGTCTTTCAAAAGTAGAGACCGTTTCACGAACATTGTTCTCATTAATGTTGAGTGCTCCGGAGAAAACCCGACCGGTCTTCTGCCGGTCTTCTGCCGGTCTTCTTGCCCGCAGCGTCTCCAGCGAGGCGGGGATGAACTTGGTGATGACAAACACTTTTCAAAGTTCGGGAAATCGGACGATTCCATTCCTTACGTTTGTCCTTTTGGTCTCTAAAGTCAATATCCCGATGTCCCGGTCAAGACTGTCCACTGTAAAGTCTGCAGGTTTTTGTAGGAAGAAAACTGGACGCGGTCCGGCCCCCTTTTTCAATGACCGCTGTAAAGCTAGCACAGAATGGTTACCTAGCTACAACAGTAATCTGGTTCCGGTCATTTTTTCAAAATAAACCGCTGCAGTGACGAAATAACCACCATTATGTTTTTATTTTAATTTTAAAAATGGTCTCTAAAACTCCAATACTTGGATATTATTACATAACTATAGCATGACGCATTATTCACGGTGAGATTACTGCCGTTTCCACTTTAGTAATGGCATCATTTCCGGTATTGTCTTTTCTAATGCTGTGTAACTTGACGCAGTTTTCAGATTGGCCAACTGCCAGCAAGCTGTAGGACACTGAGGCCAAATCTCACCTTGCAGACTCATATGCTAGCACTCACACATACATACATACACACACACACACACACACACGCACACGCACTCGCACGCGTACGCGCACGCACACGCATACGCACACGTTCCCACATGTACCTCCCTCTCTGCAACAACAAATTAAGATGCTGTTCGGTGAAATTGACACACATACTGTAAATCTTATCTGTCTTTGTAAAGTTTCCACAAATGTCCAACTGAGGCGACTCCCAAATTTAAAAGTCCAAACCTCACAGGTACAATCACCTTCACTTTCAAGTGACCATAATTGTCGTGATCATTGATAAGAGTGATATTGAAAAGAGTGATGAGTATAACTTTCATGAAACACGTCAGGAGTCATTCAACAACACTCTGGATCCCTTGTTAGTGAAGAAAAGTCCAAATGGAGTCACAATATTCTAAATTAAATATGTAAATAAAGGAAATCATTGAATCATTTTCTTTATAAATGGTGCAAAAGAAATATTTAAAAACTCTAAAAGATCTGCATCAAAAACAGACATTGTCCTGTAGGGGATATCACTGCATGGGCTCAGGGACACGTCCAAAAACAATCAGTCTGTTACCACATTTTGGCACTGCGTTCACAAGTTACAGTGAAAAACACAAACTAATGGTTAACAAGTTGTTTAGTTTTTCTACAGAAATTTAACCAATGACCTAAAATAGAGACAAACCACACACCTACAGAGGGGAGTCTGCACCCACACATCGTTGCTATTGCTATAAGCTGCGATTCCATCCGCTCAAAGTGCACCAAAGTTGAACTTGACACAAAGAAAGGACACAAAAATGCGCATTGAGCCATTACCCTGCAACCAATATACACCACAACAATCTTTGGGGAGCAATAACCTTTTTTCAATTGAATGTTTTACTGTTGTAATTTTTATTTTTTTTTAGTGTCAACCATCACAGATGTTGTGAGGCGATATAGGCCTGTCCTCAAACTAATCAAAGGAGGCCTCAAGATGACGAAAGCTTTTAAGAAAGCACGTGTATCAAGAAATTCTGTCAATGGCACAGCAGCAATCGCAAAAATGTATATTGTAGACAAAGGTGTACTTTACCAGTCTAAGGAAGATAAACACACACTTTTAAAACTGGCTAAACTTTGTCAAAAAAGATTGTTGGAGAACTGGCAGAGAAGATAATCGAAATGAAAAGAAATAAGCAGCTCATCCCCTTTACTGCCAAAAAGGACTAAATGTGGGCAACAAGATAGCTGTTGTTTTTTTTATTAGCATTAGAGTTAATTATTATTATTTAATATTATTTTGTAATAAGTGGGCCTAAGAAAAGATAAGATCCATATTATGACTTGTCCCTCTGTTGAGGTAGATTTTGTTTTACTTTATATTTCTCCCTGCACCGTATGTAAAGGAAATGTAGTTAGAGAATAACTTTAATTGATTGTTAAAATAACTGTGTGCTGCTTGTGCATTTTTGTCCCAGGTATTGTGTACCTGTAGTGGTGGATGTGGTCCAGCTTTGTATTGCTTTTAACTTGGAGGATGATGTTTTTGTATAGCTACTGCAATACTATACTACTATAGTTGCTCTCTGTCCAACTGCTCAGCTGTGGGGTAGCAGGGCTTAAGCTGAACAACATTAACAACTCAAAGATCTTCACCTGTTTCTTCCATGACAACCTCAAAATTTAGAGAACCAATTTGTCTGGCGACGCGGTCGGGACCCTTCCATCGATGGTCTAGCTTAGCCAAAAAATATTTTTCAGCTTTTGAGTAAGGGTGAGTACAGATCCAGACTATAATTTTCTGAAAAAATTCCATCCCTTCTCCCCTTGACATAATTTTGTTGTCAAGGTCCCAAAACTGTGGAAGTAGCTCAGCATCCAATGGACCTTTCAATGGACGATGGAGGTTGAGCTCTGCAAGGGTAACTCCTGTGGACTCATGCACTGCTGAGTTCAAGGCAAATCTAAACTCGGGTAGGTGTGTTTCATTTCAACCCAACAGGTGTACTAGTCGATAAACACAATTAGTTAGACGTTGCCGTTGGAACTGTGGGGAAAGGGCCCCATGAGATCCACTCCTAGCATCTCCCAGGGTCCATTTACCACAGTTTGTTGGAGCTTCCCAGGAGGTTTTTGGGTTTTCCGGTTTGTGCATTGGACACACATGACATAACTTTAAATTATCTTGTACATCCATGCTCATCCTTGACCAATACACAAGGCTTTGCAACCTTTTGTATGTTTTGTATCTCCCAAGATGACCAGATAACGGGTCATTATGGTAATGATGGAGGAGTTGTTGGCGAAGTGATGAAGGGATGTATATCTGATACAAGGTTTTATGAGGTAATTGCACAATTCTGTAGACTTTGTCCTCCAACACGGTGAATTTTGTATTTGTAACATCAATTACATCTCCCATTTCCATAATTTTAGCAAATAGGGACTGGCTGTCAGGATCTATTGTTGAGAAGTGTAAAGTGTCTGCCTTCTAGATAATACCGCCATTTTTCGAAGCCCAGACAACAGCGAGGCATTCTTGCTCCATGTTGGAGTAGTTCCGCTGTGCCTGATTTAAAGTTCGGCTGACAAAGGCGAGGACCTGCTCTGAACCTAGCTCAGTCTGTTGAGCTAAGACAGCACCCAGGACAACATCATTCGCATCAGTATACACAACAAAGGGAAGACTGAAGTCAGGATGACCAAGAATTGGTGGTGATAGAATTGGTGTTGCTTCAATGCCTCAAAAGCTGCCTGACAGACAACAGTCCATATGAACTTGACTCCTTTCCGTTTAAGGGCATTAAGTGGTTCAGTGACTTGAGAGAAACAGGGCACAAAGCGGTGATACCATCCTGCCATACCAAGAAATCATTGGAGCTCTTTTATGTTTTTTAGGAACAGGAAAATTCTGTACTGCCTCTGTTTTTCTCAGCAACCACCTCAGCCCCAGTAGAAGAAACAACGTGGCTCAAAAACTTCAGGGAGGTTCTGAAGAACTGAGTTTTCTTCATGTTAAAGCCCCAATATGTAACTTTTCAGTTTTAGTGCGCTTTGTCACCAACAGCAGGTCTCTGACTGCAACTGCACTGTCGTAAAACGGTTACGCTTCCCATCTGAAACAATGTGTATTTGATGACAAACAGAGGGTGAGGAAGCCGGCACAGACACCGTGAGAAGATAAAGAACCATGTCGACTCAAAAAGTACAGTAATATTACCAGATTTCGATAAAACCTGGATGTCTGCAGTCCGATGTTTAGTATGAGTAGGCCTATGGTTCAACTGTTACCACGATATCTACAGGCCGTAGCTAAATGGCTACATGTATACATATCCATCCATATACATATACATCCATACATTATCGGTTTGTAAGGTTATAAACGTTTTGGAGACAGCATAAGATGGATATATTTATCTATTTGTTTGCAAACCGGAGACATAACTTGTGTTGACTTTCTGCTTCCGGTAAAGCTGCTAAACGTGAGACAACAATGACACCGGAAATGATGCAGCATCACGTTATTTTTCAATCTGTTATACATAATCTGCAAGGATGTTCATTCTGTCATCGAATAGTTGCTTTCCCATTTGACGTGAGAAGAATCATAATACCGACTTGTTACAACTTGTCTGCGACCTTGTATATGTAATAAGTGTATGAGGTTTTTTGTTTTTCAACATCGGTTTTCCTTTTATTCCAGGATTCAACCTAAACTTCAACTCGCCATCAGTGATGAGCAGGAGCCCAGAGTGGAGCAGCATCACAGGTCTGCAGCATATAGACAGTGTGTGTTATGATAGCATGGCTGCTTGGGAGAGGGGAACAGAGTTATGAATCAAAGCTGCAGCGTCTGGAAAATGAGAGATGCTTTCCAAAGTACAGTATCCTGGCTACAGGGTGTGTTGCCTTGTGAAACAATGTGTCTTACAGACTTGTACATACATACCTGTTGTGGCTTTGTTCGGTATTTTTGTGTCATTACAAGTTGAGTTTGTATGTTGAGTTCCTTGAAGTCTTTTTTTTTGACCAGTTTACATAATAAAATAGATAACCTTTCCATCTATTCTATTGTTGTGATTGCATTTAGTACCAGTAATTGACCTGTACTGGTAATGGTTATAACAATTAGTAATTGTGTGCATTACCCACTGATTTTTAGTTCTATCTTCTTATTTATATTTACCAAATAACAAAACCATTATCAAGGTTTCAAGATTCAAGTGTCCATTACCCAGACATTGCTCTCAAGAACAGCATTAAATTCTGATCGGAAATCTGGTAAGTTTTCATAACTTTCAGAATCTTTCAACACGTGTGCCCTATAGGTCTTCTCGTAAATTCTGTCATTTCTTTGAAATGCACATAGATGTTGTCTGTTACTATGAGATCAGATCCTGTACAGAACCGCAACCTCAACTCCATCAGAACGGCTCTTTTCAGATGCTGGAAATATTGTCACAAAAAAAGGGCAAGCCTGACTCCAGAGCATGTCGACATGCTAACGTTCCTCCACTCCAACCGTCAAACTATATATTGAATTCAACACACACACACACACACACACACACACACACACACGCACGCACACACACACACACGCACACACGCATACACACACACACACACGCACACACACACAAACACACGCACACACAGACACACACGCACGCGCACACACACACACACACACACACACACACACACACACACACACACGCTCAGAGAATTTGTTAACAAGACCTTTCCATAACATTTTGTTCCTTAATTAAATACTCATTTAAAGCTCTTGCGCACTGTAGCCCACTGCATTAACCTTAACGGAAGCTTTATGATGTCTGTTTTCTACTTCCCCCACATGGGAGGACATTCAATCTGCAGTATGGCCCCACACAGATATCTGAGCATGTGCCAGCCCACATTAATGCTTTGTTTAGACACAAACTAGTACAACAGAAACCCACTGGTGTATCCCACTGGACCTGAACACATCCATGCCCAATAGTGAGGAAACTCAGCAGAGGCCTTATCTCACCTTGCAGAGGCTGCATCAACCTCCACACTGCTGACTGCTGGGAGGTCAACTGTATGCTGATGTCCTTTTCATTCCGCACGGATCAGCTGAGAATGTTTCAATAGCACGTCTCCTTTTATGTGCACACATTCTCCGGCTTGCAGGGTTTGGTTATGTAAAGGGGTGCACATTTTCCCATAAATCCTCATTTGACCGCATTTAACCCCTAAAATTAATTATAACCTAAGTTATAAGTCTGGTGTTATGTCAAACCATAAACCAGCAATTTTATCCTGAGGTAGGGATGTGATGTTCATGTCGCTCATATAGTGTCAGTCCACCAAGGCTGGCTACACAGTTGACGATTTTCACATCAAAACCAATTTTTAAAACGTTGGAGACGGTTTGAGATTGTATAGTGCTTTTCTATCAATCAATCAATCAATCAATAAATTTTTATTTGTGTAGCGTCAACTCATAACAAGTGTTATCTAAAGACACTTTACAAAAAGCAGGTGAAAGACCTTACTCTTTGTCTTTTAACATTACAAAAGAGCAGGTAAAAAGACCATACTCATTGTTATGTTACAAAAAGCAAAAGACCTTACTCATTGTTATTCTAGTCTTCTACAAAGCACTTTTACACTGTATGTCACCATTCACACGCTGATGGCAGAGGCTGCTATGTAAAGTGTCACTGAGTATTAACTAATCCCATTCATACACATTCATAATCGAGCAGCAGGAGCAACTTGGGGTGTCTTTCCCAAGGATACCTCAGGATAAAATAGTCCAAGTACACATCGGACATGTTGCTGAAAGAGCTGGGGATTGAACCCCCAACCTTCTGGTCGAGAGATGACTGACTATAGGAACTGAGCCACAGCGACAACCCCCCCCCCATCATAAGGACAGTTTCAATCAATTTTTAACATTAAAGTACTCCAAACGCACACATTGCACGATATGGCCGGACCACGAGACCAAACATCTGCTGTTCGTAGTAATGATTTCACAGTGGTGATTCATGATTCAGTGGAGTTATTTCAGTATAGTTTTGTACTACACCATACCAACTAGTCAGGGTAGTCACAAGTTGTGTAGTAATACATTATTTACATAAGACAGGCTAACTTAGTGAAGAGATGATACAGTGATGAAGTATAGCAGCACAAATTACCATAAAAACCCTGTCATGAAGAACTGGATTATAAAGTGTTGCATCTAATGTAAACAAAGAACAAGTACGCCCATGTGACACCCGCCATGTCCCACTTCAGGGATGCCTTTGTGCGAGCTCTGCGTGCTGTCTGGGTAACCCTGGGCGAGCCCAAAACTAACCCTGAATCGGCCCCGAGAAGAAGAAGTAGTAGAAGTGAGTGCTGACCCGAATGTCCTCACTTCACAAACACCTCCTCACTCTGAAGGACCAAAGTCAAACTGTTTCCCTCACAGATATACTGTAAATCATCAGCCTGAAAATAGCAGTAAACATTACTGCTGTTTGCTTTTTCCACTACCCTCATTATGCCTTTGTTTAGGGTACAAACTGGAGCAGAAGCTTACTGGCATCAGGATCTAAGTGCTGATAAAATACCTTGAGTTTGGAGAATGAGTGTTTATACTCAAAGCACATTGAGGATGTGGGGATCAGGGGAGAGAGTTGACACTCAAAGCAGAGGAGGATGTGACCTACGGAGGATATCCCACTTACAGTCAACGAGAAGATCAAAACAGTTAAAGAAATAATAACCACACGTTATATGACAATCAACAACTATAGAGAGCTCACAACCGGGTGATGTACACAAAAACATGTCTTTAAAGTCCTCTTCACAGTTTAACAGATCGCTTTCAACAATTAATCAAGGTACCATAAGAGGTTTCATTTTTGACGGAGTTGAGTGGGAGATTTTTTTTCTCATAAACAAATTAGGCCTATACAGTTTTTAGTTCATACCTGGGTTACAAATATATACTAATGAGGGTTCGGCCTTCTTTTTTGTGTTTTGGGTGGGGGTGGGCGACAAGGGCAAACATGCTGCACAGGCAAACAAGATTACCATTCTGTGAAAAGGGCAGCAGATTAGAATGTTGCAGACTCAAAATACAATAATCCAAAACAAAAGACGCTTTAAATAAAAAAAGAAGATGCAAAAAACCCCCCAAAAAACAGATGTGACAGAAAAATGCATCATATTCACCGATCACAACAGCATCAGGCATGTAGGGGGCTACTATAGAAACAGCTTTATTTTTGATAGGAGATTGATGTATCAGATGCTGAATTTATCAATTATCATCAAGCAGCAACCTCCCGTGTTGAAAAATATAGTGAATATGCAGAAGTGCAAAATACTGCAGTTCCTCGAGTGTCCACTTGAGGCAGGCTGAAAAGCACCGGAATCCCATTTAGGTCCCAAAAGAAAAGCACAAACTGACATGCTGTCAGGCTGGTTCAAAATAAGAAGTATCAATAGCTCATGTCATGCATATGCGTTATGTTGGATTTCATTCTTTAGAACTCATCTGATTTGATTTTATTAAGCCTAAGAGCTATTCGTAAATTTGAATAATTAGTGGCATGGCTAAGTTGACTGACAGGCAGTCGACCACCTTATCTCTATCACTTTGCTTGTTTCAGGATGATCTAAAGTTAGGTGCAACATTTCCAGTATGGCCAATGCATAATTGGGCTTCTTAACGCTTCTTCAGAAATAAATGGGTGACATCACAGAGACTACGTCCATGTTTTAAAAGCCCCAAAGGCTTCTTAAAATGGTTTCTTGTGCACTGAAAGGTTGCTTCAGTAACTACTGCTACACAGTGGAGTAACCATGAGCTACCTTATCTGTGTTAGCCGCACAGCTAGCTTTACCAAGAGTTGACTGTCTGTTTGGACCAGGGTTGGATGTGTTTACACCTCAAACTAGCAAAGGAGCTTACTTACTACTCAATTAAGAAACAGTATGTTTTATTCAAAATTGACCAAAAATTAGATCCACAAACTTTTAAAATTCTTTAAAACAAACAAAATAACCAACAGTTTAAGAAAAATAAAACTCTGCCATTGTCATCTGGTCATTGTTTTAATTAAATTAATGAGATAATATTCAGAGCCCTGTTGTTAATCAGTTGAAAACTTACATTTAAGGCTTAAACACACACTTCGATGCACATTTTGCAAACATTTCATTTCAATCTCCATAAAGAGAATCTGGAAGCAACCGTCAGTATGCTATATACAAATGAAGAACACCATGGGAGTTTGGAGAGGCAGTCTTTGCACGTGTAAGCAAATGTGTGTTTGGTATACATGAGAATGCAAACACTGCAGAGGAGAGACAAAGGAAGGGGAGGAGAGGAGAAGTACTGTAGGTCAGATTTCACTGATGTGTCAGGAGAGGTGGGGAATGGATGAGAACCCAAAAACTGTATATACAAATGGACAGCGCACTGCAGCCTCCTCCTGTTCAATATGCCAGAATATTCCAGTGATGGAGGCTGACATATTATATAGTTGCAACCAGAGTCTGTGCAGTAGTGATCGGAGGGAAGAGTCATGTTGCTTCCACTAACAAAGACACATTTGACTAACCAGGTAGGTACAGTCCACAGCCGAACAGATTCTTGTTTTGGTTAAAAGAAACTCACAGTAATGGAAATTCAATGACTTATTGTGTTGGTGTTCATTATTGTTCCTCTCATCATTTCTTATGATAATCTGATGCACATAGGACAACATTCATCAACAGAGTTGTAGACGAAATAACTAATTAAAAAGAAACTTCTTAGAAAAAAGATGACTTGAACACAACATGTCGTGATAATGACTGTCATGACAAAACTAGGCTTGAGAAAAATCTATCTGACATGCATTTTGAGTTTATAGTTTGACCCATGCCCTATTTATTAACATAAGCCCCTTTTATAGTGCAATTCTTCAGTCATTATGCTTTAAGACATTCCTATTTATTCCCCAACAGCGTAATAATGGTGTCCCAGTCTATCAATCACTTTGCCTTATGGAGTTGCGGAAGCACAACAGAGCACAGCAAAGCAAGCGCTCCACATACACTCACATTCAGACATGCACACACACAGTGCTGCTTTCCCCTGCTGGCTCTGTCAATCCCTTCTCGCCCCTGTAACGGCTATGGGATCACTTTGTCACCCCATCACGTCTCCACGACATTCATATCGAGGGCAAAAAGGACCCAGGGATGTTAATATCACGCCCTAAAAGAGAAGAGACTCGGGGGATGTTAGCACAAATATGCAGAAACAGTTCCTGTAAGAAGAGGTTTGAATTAGTCAGACTACAGATGAGAGGACTGAGAACAGAAGATGCCCAGGCTACATCACCTCAATCTGCCTATCAACCGACTGTTCCCATCTCCTTACTCTGAATGGCAGATCTGAGTCGGGTGTATAATTTTACATATGCGATTTATAACATTTCTCACATTGCTTAAGTTGTGCAACATAAATGCTTGTTTTTTTCTTAGACTGGGAGAATCTGTTTGTTTGTATTCAAAATGATTTTTCTCGTGTAAAATGCTCAATATTAAGTGTTGAAAGTTTTCTTCATTTACAGGGATGGGATTAGAAATCTCAGATTATGTGTGTTCACCAGGTTTGATACCGACTCAACCTCATCTCTAACCTGTCTAATCACAGTCGCCCTGCTAGTTTTAAGCGTCACAGCAAAAAGAGACACTTCTTGTTAGCAGTTATGCGAGGTGGTTTGATGGTTTATTCAGCTACAGTTGAACTCACTAGTTCCTCTTTAGTCCGTCCTTCTCTCGGTCTCTCAACATGCTCTCTTTGCTGAGTTTGATCTTCTGCACTCAGACAGGAAATAGACCGACAGATCCCCAATGGAAAAGTCCAACAGGTCAAAATTTACTTTATAATTCGGGCCATCCAACTACTGGATTCTAATGACGACCGTAATGACTGATGATGGGTTTTATTTGGTTTTATGGACAGTTTTATACATTCTCAGTTTCCTTTTTGTCTCTCGGTGTTCTTTGGTATTTATCTATTTAATGTTTTCAGGATATTGAATGTTTTCTCTAATTTTCTGGTTTACACCTGGCTGAAAAACCAATTTCCCCTCGCCCTCAAGGACAATAAAGTTGAAGTCTTGATCATTCTTCATTTTTAATGTTTCCGATCATTTGGCTCAGCTCAGACGTAAGAGTCGACTCTCTCTGCTCCCAAATTACTCTATATTTGGTACCATCTGTTTTTTTATTAAATCAGTCATATTTAGCAATGATTTCACCAAAGATTGACTTGTGTGCATTCATTTTACTTGAACTACTCATTGTAATTATAATAAAGAATATATACATTGAAACCATATTGAAACAGGAGCTGGCTCAATCTTTCCAATTAAAGAGCCAGCCCATAGAGCTGAGTCCTTTGTGAACAACATGTCACTAGTTCCTTAGTTAACAATTTTAACAAGAGAAGCTCAAGTCCAGGAAATAAAATACTAAAACAAGCACATTTAAGCATCAAAAATCCTCCTGAATCTGAAGGAACTGACTAGAAAAACGTTATTCATTCAGGAAAAAAATAACATTTAAGCTGAGAGTCTATCCTTCCTGTTTTTAGAGGTTTCCGCAATGAACAACAGCAGGAGATGCTGCAAGAAGAGCAATCTAAAGTCTCTGTAAATAGTAAAGGAAGTCACTGCTGTGAGCTCGGGTTTGAAGAGAATGTAAAAATAGAAGCTATTCTCTTCCTCAGCAGCACAGCAGTTTATTAATAATACTGCACAGCAAAGGTGAATTTGATCGCACACTGCATGGACTCTGGATGCAGCGGTCACACGTGTCCAATTACAGTGCAGAGGTCACTTGGGACGGTTGTGTTTGGACTCAAATGGCGTAAAAACTGGTGAAAACTCAGACCAAAGAACAACCAGATATGTCCATGCGCCTGCCACTGAACTGATGAGAGATTTGTTTTTATATTCCCATCCAAGATACATTTGGAACTAGACGTCTGTGTAGGTTTTGGAAGCTTGATTCAAAGGCAACTGGACTTGGTTGAACTGAAACGTCTTGAAGGCCTTTCAACTTTAAGTCAAGCAGTCTTTGGATCAAGCTTCAATTGAGTTTGGATCAAGAGTTTTTAGGGTTTTGAGCAAAAAGAACAGAAACAAAACCAGGAAGAGAGTGCTTGTGTGTACACTTGTATGTGTGTCTGTGTGGTGTTTCTTTGCTGATTAGTATTGAAACAGCGCCCTCTGGTGGTTCTGAAAGGGTATAACATTAGTAAGGGTCTAACACGAAATGCACCTCTTCAAACAGAACCTGTGGGTGTATGAAAAATGAAACTCACAGTGGTCAGAGATTAAGACTTTTATAGTTAAGAATCAATGTTTCACAAAAAGATCATTTCAGCATTTCAATCAGAACTTGATCATCAGCATTATTTCACATTAACTGGCTCTGGTTCCAACTTTGCATTGATGGAGATGTTTCATTTTACAGTACTAAGATAATATTACAGTAAGATCCTGTGAGATAATATGGAGGTATGTTATTATTATTATTATTATTATGACGTGCTGCTGCCCTCGTGTCCAGGTCACCATTTTGAAAGAGATTTACTATCTCTTTCACAAGGGTGACCGAAAATAGAAAATTAGTATTTAAACTGAGGTTGGTTTGAAGATCATGGCTGTGTTTAGAAAATGCAAAGGTTTAAATTTACTGTCATCTAACAGAAGTTCTCAGTGTATCAACCTGAATCTGTAAATATTCGGTCATTAGGACAGATGTTTGTAATTTAAATATGTGATAACTGCTGTTTATTCTGATTTAGAAGATGGACTTCATGTGTCAGTGTGAGAGACGCTTTAAAGGTGGAGAGTTTGCTGGTAATTTGGGGAACTTAACTTTAACTTGGTTGTTTCAAAGTCAAGATTATATGAAGAAAAACATTTTGGTCCCTTTATGATCACCTCAATGTGTAATCTTTGTACATCATAGTTTAACAAATCATATTTTCCTCTATATACATGCAAACATTTTTTTCTACCTGTTCACAACAAATGATTTTCTGCGTGTGTGTACTTTAAAAAACGAATTTCAATATCTGCTACATCATTACATGAACATCCTGACATCACTCAATCTTCATCTCTAGCAGCACAGAGCTCAGATTTGTTTGTTAGCTCTTGTTCAACCACAGATTAAAAAAAGACCAACATGTCACTTCTTTTTACTGTCCTGAAAGTGAAATCATTAAATCTAACAGCTCTGCAGGGTTCACAGGTCAATCTGAGTCGTACATGAGAATCATTCGTTCACCGTTGTGTCTAAACTTCCCGGCCTTTATTATTTTCATTCCCCTTTAATCCACTCCAGTGTAGTTGTTAGCATAATGCAAT
This sequence comes from Labrus mixtus, assembly GCF_963584025.1. Classification (NCBI taxonomy): domain Eukaryota; kingdom Metazoa; phylum Chordata; class Actinopteri; order Labriformes; family Labridae; genus Labrus; species Labrus mixtus. The sequence goes on from NC_083617.1 coordinate 27,640,150, forward strand.
GCTGGTTTTGCTAATGAAGAAGAAGTAATAGAAGTAGAAAAAGTAGAAACAAAAGAAGAAATCAACAGCTCCTTCGATCAGTTTACAATGAGAAACAGCCAGGACCAAGTCCTACAAGACAAACTCAGCTTCACCTGGTGAAGCCTGTTAGCTTCTCAAGCTTTATACTGTAATGTTTACTCCCTCTGCCTAAAAAAATAATGATGTAAGAGATGGAGTCATAAGAAGCAGCTCCTTTCAAAGAGCTGTAATAAAGATTTGTCTCACGCCTCTCCATGGGGAATTCTGCTATCCTATTGGTGCACACCAATTAACTGTTGTATTGTTATCCATGTTTAAGACACGCCCCTTTGTTATTCAAGTTCCTCCCCACGTTTTGTCCAGACAGCCTCCTGATTTACTCAGAAATACATCCTGGTATGGACACAATCTTTAGATTTTAAAAGCTCTTCTTCACAGGGTGGACACGTTGGTTGCAGCACCATAAATGCTTTTTATTAAACATTTTGTGACAGTTCTTAACTGGGGCCAAAAACAAAGGGAGTTTGATGTTGATTTTTCAATCACTGTGGTGTCAGATTACCTGAACATTGTTTGTTATTGGACGTCTGCCTTCTGAGTCCATGAAAGCCTGAGTGGGAAAGGTCAACCTGACTCTGAGGGTGTCAGAGGTTGGCTCCTCAGGAATCCTGCTGCTGCAGCAATGTGTGCGTAAGGGGTCTCTACAGTGCTTTCAGTGCCTTAACTCACTGAAGATAATTTCAAGTAGTAGAACCAATCAGTTGGGCTTTTTAGTATGTTTCTATCACACAATCAATGAAACAGATTGTGTGTTCGACTGTCTGTGCACGGCTCCTCTCCTGGTACCTGACTGTACATTTAATCAACAGCTGTCCATCCACAATACAACTAATCAAATAAGAAGTATTCATTTTCTGATTTCGGTAGATTTTTCCTATTAGTGCAAATGAAAAAGTCTGAAAACTGTGTGAAGTGTCAGTGTGGCTCGTCAATGCTCTGTGTGAAGTGCTCTCCAGTGTACAGGCCGTAGTGCAGCGTGTCTTTCTGGGCTGCAGCCCACGCCATCTGCCGGCTGGAGAAGCGAGCGGCCCAGTTACCCTGAGGGTCCACCGTCACCACACCACCAAGACCATCCACTCTGGACTTCATATAGACCAGGGCAGAGTCACTGGCTGCCTCTGCTGACTGACCTAAAGAACAGAGGAGAGAGGAACGCTAACTGAACAACTCCAGTTAACCTCTGCATTCATCTCTGATGTTTATTATGAACATCTACATGCTGAGAGAGAGAGAGTGTTTGTGTGTGTGTGTGTGTGTGTGTGTGTGTGTGTGTGTGTGTGTGTGTGTGTGTTACCTTGCTCCATGTAGAACAGGATGAGTCTGGCTAAAACAACTTTCATGATAGCTTCTCCGTGGCCTGTAGTGGACACTGCTCCTGAGTTGTTGTCAGCATAACCTCCACAACCTGATACACACAACAACAAATACACACACACGCACACATGTGGGTCGGTGCACGTCAAATCTGGGAGTCAGTAGTTGAGGCAATCGAGCTAAATGCATCAACATCCTTGGAATCTGCAACCAGGTCTTTCACTTCAGATTTAAAAACATTGAAGGATCCTAGCTCCTTGAGGTTTAAGTCATAACATTATAAAACACTTCAGAAACCTGACACACGTGGACTTTTCCTGCTCGAATGGCTTTCCTAAGATCTCAAGACATGACTGCTGGAAAAAAAAAAGATTAACCCTGTAAGTGAAAGATTTAAGAGAACGAGCGTAAGATCTGAGCTGAGTCCAGATCCATAAACTAAAGCTCTCCACGTGAGACTTCAGGGTGAAGAAATGTAAATATACTTAAGAACTGATGGAAATCAGACAAGTGTAAAACTGCATTGATGGGCTAGTTCTTCTACTTAAGTATGTTGCTACAGCAGTATTTTTTTCTCGAAATGATCAGAATCGTTTTGTACTTTTTATCTTGTGGCCTTTCTGTTAACGTCAGACGTCTGAGGCGGTATCCACTCATGACAGCCGAGTCATTCATTGACTGATAGTGACGGATTAGAGTCCAAACTCCACTCACTTCACTAAACCTTTAGAGTGAATCAACCCTGAGATGATTCAGCTAGTGCCACACCAAATGTACACTTATTATTTTAAACAACACTCCGGACGCTGAAACATTACTCAGGCAACATTAGGGTTATTAGAATGAGCCACTCGAGCTGTGACTCTGACACAATGAGCAGGAATTAGTGAGTACATGGTAAATGGACTTTTAGGCATCATGCTCAAAGGACTGGAGGACTGTTAAAAACAAAGAACAATGAGTCAACCTTTTTCAGGTTAAGTGTCTTTAGTATGTCTTTCTTCAACAAATACCTTTATGATGAGGCATATCATTCCACGCTGTATGTTTGAGGACTGACCTATGCAGGGTGTGTCCCCCACCCGACCCTCCATCTTGTTCAGCATCCCACCAGTGGAGGTCGCACAGGCTACAACTCCCTCACTATCCACTGCCACGGCCCCGACTGTGCCCATCTTCCCCCTACACGTTGAAAAAAAACAGAAACAGAAAAAACATGTGAAATGTGTATGGATGGGATTCGTTAATACTGACGGACACTTTGCGTAGCAGCCTCTGTCATCACTGTGTGAATGTGGTGTGACAGGAAGTGTAAAAGCAGCTTTGAGTGGTCTAGAACGCTGGTTCTCAACTGGTCTATCCTCAAGACCCACAACCTACAGTACAACAAATTTACCATTTACACTTTAAAACAAGCTCTGATCTGAAAACTAGAAAGGTCTTGTCAGCTAGGTGGGTGAATCGAAACTTGCTTTGAGTAGATATTGATAGTGGGTCATTGTCAGGCTTTGTTTGGACTGAGCACTTAAGTTTAATTCTCTGAGCATCAACAGGAGAGGCAGTTGACACGTGTCACACCCTCTGTTGATTGTAAGCTGAAAATCTGGGGCAAGCTTAAAAGAGTCTGAATCCGAAACTGCAGCAGAACAAGCTCTGATCTGACGCTTCAGCGTGGCCACAGAGCCCGGGCATCCACGACTACTGCTTTGCCTATTTCCTCTGGTCATCTGCTAAACGCAACATGTGCTACAAAGAAATCTCTGTCATTCTTGGGAACAGGAAAAGACACATCTGTCATAGCCAACAAAATCTTAACAACTTGGCTCTGCTTAAGAAAGCCTCTTCTACCCACCCTTCATTTACTTTTGGCCTCTAGAACTGTCAATCTGCTGTGAATAAAACTGAATTCATCCAAGCACTTGCAAAAATGTCAGACATTCAGGCACTTGCCCTTACTGAAACCTGGATCCGCCCAGAAAATACAGTCACACCAGCTGCTCTTTCTGTTGACACAGTGTTCTCTTGCTCTCCTATCCTCATTTGACCTCACGCAGGTCCTAACTCCTCCTACCCATAAAGCTGGCAACACTCTTGATTTAATCCTGACTCGGAACTGCTCGACAGCAAACCTGATTGTCACCCCTTTGCATCTATCAGACCACTTCTTTATTCAATTCACAATCTCTGTGCCGGAACTCCCTCAGGCACACCCACAAATGGTGTCATACCACCAAAACATGCGATCGCTCAAGCCAGCTCAGCTGTCTAACGAGGTAATGGCTGCCATGCCTGCCCAAAAGGTCTTTACCGCACTCTCTACAGACAAGGCTACAGACATACTCTGCTCCACACTAGCCTCATCTCTGAACAAGCTCTGCCCTCTGGTGTCCAAACCCGCTCGCAAAACCCACCCTAGCCCATAGCTCACAGAAGTCATAAGAGAGCAAAGAGCAGGGCTGAGGTCAGCAGAGAGAAAATGGCAAAAATCCAAACAGTCCGCTGACCTCAATGACTATAAGCAAAGACTTGTCTCATTCTCCTCCAGCCTGAAAACTGCCAAGACAACATATTATCAGAACAAGATATGCAATGCCACAGATACAAGAAAAATGTTTTCTGCTTTTAACTCACTGCTTCAACCACCTCCTCCTCCACCCTCCGATCTGTTCACACCAGACATGTTTGCCTCGTATTTTACTGAAAAGGTTGCAACCATCAGTAACCAGTTTTCTGAGCCTGACCAACTCAGCCCAAAGGCACCAACCAAAAGTGCCTCACTCGACTCATTCTCCTCTCTGACTGAGGATGAAGTATCTAAGCTTGTGTTAGACTCTCAGCCCACCACCTGTCCTCTGGACCCAATACCATCAAGCCTCCTACAGACCATTTCCTCTCTGCTTAATGCTGCACTTAAGCATATCATCAACTCCTCTCTGTCAACGGGTGTGTTCCCCACCGCATTCAAGCAAGCTAAAAACCCACACTAAAAACCCACACTAAACCCAGCCCAGGTTGAAAACTACAGACCGGTTTCTCTTCTGCCGTTTCTGTCAAAAATACTTGAGCACACAGTCTTTAAGCAAGTCTCTGAGTTCCTGTCCAGAAATGATCTGTTTGACTCAAATCAGTCAGGCTTTAAGCGGGGCCACTCTACTGAAACTGCACTACTGTCAGTAACAGAATCACTACGAGCTGCCAGAGCTGCAGGTCAGTCCTCAGTTCTATTACTGCTAGACCTGTCTGCTGCCTTTGACACAGTCAACCATCAAATCCTCCTATCCACGCTCTCTGAACTTGGCATCTCAGGATCTGCCCTCTGCTGGTTCGTGTCCTACCTCTCTGGGCGATCCTTTAGAGTGTCGTGGAAGGGAGAAGTGTCCAAAGCGCACAGCTTATCCACAGGGGTACCTCAAGGGTCAGTGCTTGGTCCCCTTCTCTTCTCCATATACACAAGCTCACTTGGTTCAATAATCCGCTCTCATTGGCTTCTCATACCACTGCTATGCTGACGATACCCAGCTCTTCCTGTCATTCCCGCCAGACGATGTTACAGTCTCTGCAAGAATCTCATCATGCCTTGCTGATATCTCTAAATGGATGAATGAACGGCACCTTCAACTCAATCTTTCAAAGACTGAGCTCCTTGTCATCCCAGCCAATCCCTCTATGCAACCACAGATCAATATCCAGCTTGGAACAACCAAAATGATGCCCACAAAGTCTGCCTGGAACCTGGGTGTCATGATTGATGACCAGCTAACTTTTAAGGTTCAAGTAGCCTCGATTACCCGGTCATGTCGATTTGCCCTGTACAACATCAGGAAGATCAGACCTTACCTGTCAGAACATGCTACACAGCTCCTGGTACAGGCTCTTGTGATATCACATATCGACTATTGCAACTCTCTACTGGCAGGTCTTCCTACATGCACTATCAAACCTCTGCAAATGATACAAAATGCAGCAGCACGACTGGTCTTCAACCTTCCTAAAAGAGCACATGTCACTCCGTTGTTTATGTCCTTACACTGGCTCCCAGTTACTGCTCGCATCAAATTTAAAACTCTGCTGCTCGCTTACAAAACAGCTCCTCCTTACTTTAACTCTCTCATCCAGGTCTACACTCCCTCCCGCCCACAATGCTCTGTCAATGAAAGGCGTCTGATCCAACCTTCACAACAGGGTCCTAAGTCTCTGACTAGACTCTTCTCCTCTGTTGCCCCCCGGTGGTGGAATGAACTTCCAAACTCCATTTGATCTGTAGAGTCCCTCTGCACCTTTAAGAAAAAGCTAAAGACCCAGCTCTTTCATGAATACCTACTAACTTAATGATGAACTGCCGTCAATGTTGTGCTTTGCCTGTCAGCACCTGTGTGTCCAATCTGACTCAAAGCTGGTCGTTTGCTCTTACTGACATTGTTCACTTTTTTCTAGATCCTTGCTTGTGTTGTACTTACTCTCTGATGTACGTCGCTTTGGATAAAAGCGTCTGATAAGTGAATTGTAGAATTGTAGAATAAAATTGGGTTTCATTTACAGTAACATTACAGCTTGTTTTAAGGCTGCTCAAAGTGATCATCTGAAGATATATCTAAACTTTTTGCACCTATAACTAATTAATTCCCTTAAAACATGTCCAAACTCAACAGAATCACTCTTTAAGGAACACTCCAGCAAAGAGCTTGTTCCTTTAGGAAAGGCGCAGCTGCAGTCAGCTGGGACTCACAGCAGTAATCATGAATTCCAACGATGACCCAGAGTCAGAGCACAGAAACCTGTGCAAACATCCATACAACCCTCTCCAGTAACTACTGCTGCATAACCCCTGCTATGGTTGATTCTTGTGCTCAGCATGTTCCAGAAAGTGGAAGGTGATGAGGGACTCCATAGGCACCTCAGGGACGCCCATGGAGCGGGCGAACTGTTTGGCACCCTCTGCAGTGAGACATGCACGACTCGTCTGAAACCCAGATCACAGTAGGACATTAAAAAAATGAATCTCTGCACTGTGATGGTAAACTATACTACTATACTTTTAGAAATGAATTCATGCTAGTTTGGCTGTTATTACAAAATGTAATGTTTACACACTCTACTTTATACCCCTTATTATTATTTGTTACTTTTCTTAAATCCTGTTGTCCCTGTATAACTGACCATATTTCGGGGTCCAGTATTGTTATATATACGTTACATAAGGAGATTGTCGGGGTTAAACCAAAATGTTTTGGAAGAAAAAGTTTATGAAAATATGATGACAGTGTACTGTCAAAGAGGGATGCCACATTTTAAACCTTCCTGATCAGAAAACTAGGAACAAACCCCGGGACAGCTCTCTTCGATGTTTTTGAATTTGGACTGCAGTACCCATTTTAATCACTAGATGTCAGAGTAACATATTGCTCCTTTAACATCCTGAGTTGACAACATAACAGTTATGCAAACACGACAACTTTGACGTTTCTACCGGTTTCCATCGGCTATCTGCCGGGACAAACACTTAAATGATGCTTGAAATAAAAACTGAACCTACACTTTAATTGATCCTTAACCCACCTCTCCCTTCCTGCTGCAGACACCCCTGATGTGGAGTTTTGTGCCCGCTCCTTTGGGATATGACCCGCCCCTCCATGGACCACCACAACTGGCAACATGTCAATCACCTGAGAGGTGAAGGAGCACAGTTAAAATGTCATACAGGATGAAGCCACATTCTTTTTTTAAAGGGGATAACGTTGTCTTTGCATTGGCAATCCAAAACGCCCTAAGTCTCTTTCTACATTGACGTGCAGTCGGACAAAAAGGAGAAAGTTCCCGAGTGTTGACGTGAAGTCATACAGTAAAAACTACTTGGAGAGATTAAACAGAAACATGGGGACATTACTTTATTTAGACTGACTGTTAAAGACATTATAATTCATTCACATATTAATTAATGTTGTGATGTAAAACTAATGCGTGCTTTAGGCTATACGATGACCTATGTCTGATAACAAGGAGGGGAGCCGGATACAGCAATACTTTGATGTTTGGGGCAGCAGTCCGTGATGACATTACCACAATAATAAACAAAGTAAACAAGGACATATCGATCGCAGAACTTATTCAATCGGAAATCCGTTAAATCTGAGGGGCCCTTGAACGCACCATTTCTACCAACACAACCAACACCTTGTTCTCAAACAAATCGCTGTGTCAACTTCAGACGTACGACTAATACATTCAAATAAAAACTCATAATTTACCATTTATTTACAACATTTCTGAATGAAATTCCGCCTGGCTATCTTTACAAAATTACCCAAGGTGTGTCATAGACTACAGTAATAAAGAGGTGTTAACAACGTAAATTATTATTTAAAATTGGCCAAAAAACTGTAAGGTAGGTTCGGTGTTATAACAGAATTGCATAATTATTACGGATTATGTGGAGACAGTCTTGAGACATGCAAAAAAGACTGAAGTCAATTGAGAGCCAACGCCGTTGTAAACAAGCATTGCGACGTTTCTCTTGGCGTAGAGTGAGTAAACAGACTATCACTGCAGACTATCACAGAGTGAAACAGACGTAACATACGTAGAGAATACAACAACAAATAACATGCTCTGTTATTTCTTTATCCATTCTTTTCATTCATTCTTTTATTCAAGAAATTCTACATGTACCTGCTGCTGGCTTGACGGACTTGAATAGTGTTTCTTCTCCTGCTTCAAGCTTCTTCTTCTTCTTCCTCTCTTTGGGGTCTATGGCAGATCTAATCCATAATGTTGCTTCAGCGCCAACCTCTGGTTGTGTTATTCTTCTCTACCCTGCCATGTCTGGTTTAGTGTTCTTTGAACTATGAAAAAGGCTATCCCTCTGTGGAAAACTATATTTTGTGCTGTTACTGTGTCACCATTTCTTGCCTTTTGTAGGAAAATTTGCTGTATGTGCGCAATTCTCAGTCTGTCATTGTACTTTTTCAGCGCTGTCCCCCACACATCTTTCAACCCCTGAGGAGTTTTTAACTAGATTTAAAACAGATAGAAATTCAAAGTGGCGACTCTTTAAGACCAATAAAAGCAAACAAGACCATCAGAGACAATGTTTCTATATTGTAATTTTCATTGCCTGTGTCTGAGTCCGTGGGAAAGGCATGAGATGAGACTTTTTACACAAGTCATCCATCCTCCACTCCACTTTTGTGTTGACTTTAAACAGTCAACACAAAATAACACAAGTAGATGAAAGTCTTTGTCACTCTACATCAGTTTATTTATTACAAGGTTACACATGAGCTGTCTGAAGAACTTGTGCTACCCAACACAGAGGCCTCCAAGGAAACAGAGTGACAGAAAGAAGAGATATCAGGAGAGAAGAAGAATCCTTACACTGTTTCATATAAACACTTTAAATTCAAACATCACAGCTGATCCCAACTTACTGGTTCATATGTCAGCAACAAAACATCACAAAAGTCAAAACAGTACAGACAGATTCCTGTGAATAGAATTGTCTTATATCCCTTTATAACAACAGTTATACATCTGTTAGTCAATACATACTTATGAAAACACATTAGTGATGTTGTTAACTTGGAATCCTTTGGATCACTTTTACCATTGCACAGGATTAGCATTTCTCTCCTGTGTGAATCATCATGTGTTTGGTCATTTGTCTCTTAGAACTAAACCTTTTACCACACTCAGAGCAGCTGAAGGGTTTCTCTGCTGTATGAGCTAACATGTGTGTGGTTACATTTCCTCTTTGGGTAAAGCTTTTACCACACTCAGAGCAGCTGAAGGGTTTCTCTCCTGTATGAACTAATATGTGTCTGGTCAGATGTACTCTTCGGGTAAAGCTTTTACTGCAAACAGAGCAGCTGAAGGGTTTCTCTCCTGTATGAACTAACATGTGTGTGGTCAGATGTTGTCTTCGGGTAAAGCTTTTACTGCAAACAGAGCAGCTGAAGGCTTTCTCTCCTGTATGAACTAACATGTGTGTGGTCAGACTTCCTCTTCGGGTAAAGCTTTTACAGCAAACAGAGCAGCTGAACGCTTTCTCTCCTGTATGAACTAACATGTGTCTGGTCAGATGTACTCTTTGGGTAAAGCTTTTACTGCAAACAGAGCAGCTGAAGGCTTTCTCTCCTTTATGAACTAACATGTGTGTGGTCAGATGTTGTCTTCGGGTAAAGCTTTTACTGCAAACAGAGCAGCTGAAGGGTTTCTCTCCTTTATGAACTAACATGTGTGTGGTCAGATTCCCTTTTAGGTTAAACCTTTTACCACACTCAGAGCAGCTGTAGGGGTTCTCTTCTTTATGAACTAACATGTGTCTGGTCAGATTCCCTTTCTGGTTAAATCTTTGACCACACTCAGAGCAGCTGTAGGGTTTCTCTCCTTTATGAACTAACATGTGTCTGGTCAGAGTCCCTTTCTGGTTAAATCTTTTACCACACTCCGAGCAGCTGTGTGGTCTCTTACAAGTCTTTAATTTCTTATTTTTCAAGTTTAATTCTGACAGATGTTCTCCTGTCTCTTGCCAATCATCACTGTCATCAGTCTCAGGTTCATAAGAGTCTTCAGTCTCGACCTCAGTCTCTGGTTGTAAACGTCTATCTGGATCTGAGTCTCTCTCTGGATCTGCTCCTCCACAGTCCTCTCCATTAACTCCTGTTCCCATCTGTTCAGTTTGTCTCTGATGAAGCTGTGAGGACTGAGGTTTCTCTTCTTCATCTTCAATCTTCACAGAGACAGGAGTGAAGGGGAACTTGGTGGTATCAGCCTCCTCCAGTCCTTGAAGCTGTTCTTCCTCCTGACTGATCCACAGTTCCTCATGTTCTTCTTTAATGTGTTGGGGCTTAGTGTCCTCCTGGTCCAGAATGTGGCTCCACTCCTGCTGCTCAGGTGGAAGTTCTTCTTTACTCACCAACAGCTGCTGGACATCTGCAGGACCCAGTAAACAAACATTAACGGTACTTAAACTGTTTTTTTTTTTTTTTTTATATTAATGAGGTCAAATGTCAAATGATTTCATTTTCAATGGCTGAAAAGCTTTAGCGGAGCTGAATTTAGCGGTGAATCCCAATAATGCTGTCGGTAGAAACAGCATTCACAGCCACTCCTCTGACTGCTGTTAAGTGAGCCGGCGTTCACAACGGCACATCAGTTGAGCCCGGGTTTGATTTTTGTTGTGCTGGAAGGTTGGCTGTTACCAGATCGCGCTAGTTTTAGTTCTCCTCTGAACTGTATAAAGTTTCAGATTTTTTGCCATCCCTAAATTTTGGTTCTCTGACTGTGTAGTACAACTTTTATACACAGCATGCATGCTTATTTGATTCACAATTAAGAGACTTTGCACGCAGAGTGGACCTCCCGCCTAAAGCCGGTTACTGTAAACCTAAGGCTTATACAGTTTACATAAGCAACAAGCAGTCTGGTTGTATAGCTCTCAAACTATGTCTCTGCTGAACTGTACTGGGTGCAGTCGGCTTACACAAAAGTTAGCCAAACTTGAGTGCTGGATTTCCAGTCTATCAAATCCATGAGGCGGAATAGCCGCAGAACCTTCCCGTTTCCCAGACCACAACACAACACTCCCCCGGCTCGGTCCTTCTGTCATCACTGAGCCGGCACCGTTAATCATGCAATCCATCGACGAGGAAGACAGGGATTGGCCCAGGCTCGGTGCTAAGCTAAGGTTCAGAACTGTTCCACACCTGCTCCTTTGGAATATCGGACTGTCATCCAGGGAAACAAGAGGCGAGGTCGGAACCCGCCCCGTACACACCCATCTGGGACCCCTTTCCACGTCTGGGTCCATCTGGTTGTCAAACAAGTTCGAGGTGCTCGGGAAGTTGGAGAAACACCTGTCCACTCACAACCAGGAGCCTCCTGTCGGTCCAGCTCAGCCACCTTCAAAGCCACTTTCGGAAGCGAGTGGAGCCCCAGCCCGTCGGTCTGCAGTTATTGGACACTGTGCTCTGCTACGACACCGATGCTCCAGGGAAACCAGCTCCCTGGTCCCAGGTGAGCACCCACATCAACCCACAACCCTTGTTATAGGAGACTCTATCATCAGGAATGTCCGATCTGGATCAGTACTAACATGCGTCCCGGGAGCTACTGTCCGTGACATCACTGACATAGCCATCGAGGTACTTGCAAACAAACCTGTTGTTATAATAATGGCTAAGGAAGATTCACTTCAGTGTCTTTAGCGGTAGGTGTGGTTGGTAGGAGGAGAAGCAGGGTCAGTACTGATGTCACACCTGAGGGGGGTGAGGTGGCTCTGTCTCTGTAATCTTCATTAGCAGCACCTGCGGAGGAGCCGGCGGAAATTGGTTTCGAGTCGAAGAGACGCCACGAGGAAGACGCGAGGACGCAGACACCTGAGAGACTGAATCTGAAGTAACGTTTGTTTTTGTTTCAACACTTCATGAACTAAACTGATACGAAAGAGAGGGCTGGCGGAGGAGATCGTACCCAAGTGACTCCGTGGATCGGGCTGTCCGAATGAGCTGGTTGAGGCAAGTACAAGGATCTTTGGGGTGAGTCACCTACACGCACCCCTCAAACAGACAGGACAGTTGCACACACATTCAGGTAAGGCAGGATACACATTCACATTTACACAACACATAAGAAGAAGAAGAAGAAGAATTTATACTTTATTGATCCCGCGAGGGGAAATTCGTTTTTTTTTTAAGGCGAGGCATTTAAGTTACGGGGTCACCGGCCTTAACGTTAAGCGCTAGGATAGCATTTAGCTGCTTTTTTACAGTGCAGACGCTTTTCTTCTTGCTCTCTGCTTTGCTTACATTCTTTTGCTGATATCTTCTTTTTTGCTAAGCCTAATTTAATCGACAGCCGGTCCTGGACATTTCCAAATCCTCAGGACTGTATTTTTTGATAGATACAGGAGGTCTTTAGCCATATTTTTAACAGTTTTTGACCTCTGCATCGCTACACGACTGTGGCCTGACAAGAGCACAAGCCTGTGCCGCAGTACTTTGAAACACTGTACACAGCTAAAGCTAATCAGCAACAAGATGCCTCCCTTCTCCAAGGACGATTACCACAAACTTCTTCAGAAAATTGCAGTGCTGGAGACAAAGATGAATCGTCTAGAAGTGAATGGGGAAGTGAACGGACTGTGCGGGAATGACACCAAATTACCACTAACTCAGAATAGTGGACGAGAGCAAGCTAACACACGGCTAAGGAGCACAGAGACCTCTACAATGACAAAGGTGGGCTCTGTTTTGTCTAATAAGTCTATGAATGGTAGTCCTCCTTGGAACTGTCTTGGTGCTAAGCCGAAGAAGAAATAATTTCTCTGGGAAATGGGAGGACGGATAACAGGCAGAGCACAGCGAGCTGAGATATGTGATGAGACCGGCTGGCCTGCACTACCTCCCCTGCAAAGTGCCTCTTCAACCCCTGTATCTAGAGGGACACAGCCGTGGACAGCTGTGAAAGGGAAGGTTAGGAACAAACCTCCCCCACAAATGAATGTGGAACTACAGAACAGATATTCCCCTCTGTTGCAGAGCCCTGGATCTTCATCTGGTTCTCCATCCTCAGACACCAGGGTAAGGACTGAAAACATCAAAAAGTAAAAGGCTACAGGGAAAGCTAAAGCCTGGGCTTGAAACTCTGATTGTGGGTGACTTTGCTGTTAAAGATGTACAAAGGATGTGCGGTAAAAACACAGAAGTACTGTGTTTTCCCAGAGATATGGTCTCTGATTTAGCAGAAAGGATCCTGCATATTGTGGCTGAACACCCGACTGAAGAATGTCATACTGCACATTGGGTCAAATGATGTCACAAAACAACAATCTGAAGCAGGACTTCACTGGTCTGCTGAAGATGGTCAGCCCCTTGGATGTGGATGTGTTTATCAGTGGCCCCATACCACCAGTCAGAAGAGCAGAGGAGAGATTCAGCAGGTTGTTGGCACTGAATAACTGGCTTACAACTGCATGTAATGCCCATTCAGTGAATTTTATTAACAATTTTAACATTTTCTGGGAACGCAGACATCTTTTTAAGGCAGATGGATTTTGCCTGAACATGTCAGGGGTGAAACTGTTCACCTCTAACCTATTTTACTCCTTGCCTCAACCATCACTTCTCTCTGCCAAGGACAAGAGACAAAAGAAAACAGCTTTCAAGAAAGACAAAACACAGCGTGATGGAAACCTTTGTCAAGAATCACGTCTGCCAGTATCTGAGGAGAGACCTAAAGAGGAGAGACATCGGAACCAAGAGCAGGGGTCTCCATCCACCTTCGACCCCCTCACCAACACCAACACCTCTGAAGTCTCACCGCCCTGGCCCCCTCGAACCCCGATCAGATCATCATCTCCCTCCTCCCCCCACCTGGAGTTCACTGACCAGATGAAGGAGTTGGTCAATGCTGGATTAAAAAGTACCCCCCGCCCCTCTCCCTTTTTCTCTTCCATAAACACCCGACGGCGCCCACCATTGTCCGTTCCGACACAGCTCTCACCCCCCCTGTCCATCCGCAGGTGCGTCATGTTTTGTCTCCTCAGCTTGATAAGGATGATATGCAGAACATTCAGAGGTCAAACTGATGTGTTGTTTTGGGTCCAGGCTGCAAGGATATCAGCAGTCATGACTCTCTCCAGGATAAGCCGGGGCCCTGAACGTCAGTAGGTTCCAAAATCTCTGTGATGATAGCTAATAGAAGAATAAAGGGGACTCTGCCACGAAACAAAAGGCAGTTATGTGATTTTGCAAACTTGTCAAACTTAGCATCCATTCCTTTTGAGCCACAACCTGTCCCAAAAACATTAGTAGATGAAGCTTCTAGGACCCTAAAGCTGGCTCTACTAAACATTAGATCACTAGCAGGGAAATCATTTTTAATCAATGATTTTATTATTGAGCACAAGCTTGATTTTATGTTTTTAACTGAAACTTGGTTAGATCAAAATAACAGTGCAGCTGTTCTTATCGAGTCAACCCCTCCCAACTTCAGTTTTGTAAGCGAGGCTAGAGTGCATAAGAGGTTTTTTCAAAAAAGTTTCCCAAGTCATGGCTCCAGATCTATTACAAATTGTAAACCTGTCTCTTCTCTCAGGTGTCTTCCCACAGGCCCTGAAAACAGCAGTCATCAAGCCACTATTAAACAAGAACCATCTAGACAAGTCAATAATGAACAATTACAGGCCGATATCAAGTCTTCCTTTTTTAAGTAAAATAATCGAAAAAGCTGTTTTTCAACAGTTAAATAACTTATTGACATTGAGCGACTGTTTCAATGTCTTCCAGTCAGGTTTTAGACAAAATCACAGCACTGAGACAGCTCTGGTTAAAGTGTTTAATGACATCCGTTTAAACACAGACAGTGGCAGAACCTTAGTCTTAGTTTTACTTGATCTCAGTGCTGCGTTCGACACAGTTGACCACAATATGTTACTCGACCGACTGGAAAACTTGGTGGGAGTTTCTGGCACAGTACTAAACTGGTTTGAATGCTACTTAGAGGACAGGGACTTCTTTGTGTCTATAGGTAACTTCAAATCTGAGCAAACAAAAATTACTTGTGGAGTTCCCCAAGGTTCCATCCTGGGGCCTCTTCTGTTTAACCTCTACATGCTCCCACTAGCTCAGATTATAAAAAACAATAAAATGGGGCGCTGGTGGGGCAGTGGTTAGTGCGCGCGCCCCATGAATGGAGGCTGTCGTCTCAAGTTATCATAACTACGCAGACGACACACAAATATATATTACAATGTCGCCAGGCAACCATGGTCCCATAAAAGCACTGGGTAAATGCATAGAGCAAGTCAATGAGTGGATGTGCAAAATTTTTCTCCAGCTACACAAAGACAAAACCGAGGTTGTTGTTGTTTTTGGAGCAAAGGAGGAGCGACTAAGAGTCAGCAATCAGCTTCAGGCAGTAAGATTTAAAACCACAGACCAGGCAAAAAATCTGGGCGTAGTGATGGACTCAAACCTCAATTTTAAAAGCCACATTAAGACAATTACAAAGTCAGCCTACTATTACCTGAAGAACATATCAAGAATTAGAGGACTTATGTCCCAGCAGGACCTGGAAAAACTTGTCCATGCTTTTATCTTCAGTCGTCTTGATTACTGCAACAGTGTCTTTACAGGTCTGCCTAAAAACTCAGTCAGACAACTGCAGCTGATCCAGAACGCTGCTGCTAGAGTCCTCACCAAAACCAAGAAAATGGATCACATCAGTCCAGTTCTGAGGTCCTTACACTGGCTCCCAGTCTGTCAGAGAATAGACTTTAAAATCTTGTTGCTGGTTTATAAAGCGCTTAAAGGTTTAGGGCCAAAATACATTAGTGACCTCCTGATTAATTATGAACCATCCAGACTGCTCAGGTCATCTGGGACAGGTCTGCTCTCTGTCCCCAGAGTCAGAACCAAACACGGAGAAGCAGCGTTCAATTTCTATGCTCCTTATATCTGGAACAAACTCCCAGAAAACTGCAGGTCTGCTGAAACTCTCATCTCTTTTAAATCCAGGTTGAAGACACACCTGTTTACAGCTGCCTTTCATTAAACAATTTTAATAAGATTTTAAATGTTAACTCTGCACTGTAACTTTTTTTATACTTTTTTTTTTTAACTCTTTTTACATTTTTACTTTATTTATTTCAATTAATTTAATTTGAATTATTTTTATTTGAACATATGCTCAGATTTAATAATTTCAGTGATTTTTAAATGTTCTATTTTAATGTTTCTTTTCTTTCCTCTGTCATGATGCTTTTGATGTCTTGTGTGAAGCACTTTGAATTGCCTTGTTGTTGAAATGTGCTATATAAATAAACTTGCCTTGCGTGTTAGCTCGTAACACCTGTAATCAACAAAGTCATAATCCACATAAACAGCAGTCCGAACTACTGAAAGCTGACTTTGTCCAATTGTTCACTACACTGAAAAGATCCGTAAGCCAAATTCATGTGTCTGGTCCTTTCCCCTCCTGTGGCCGCGGTTTTGGGAGTTTCAGCCGGCTGCGAGCACTGCACACCTGGCTCTCATCTGCATGCGCTGCACATGGTGTCAACTACACTGACAATTTTAACCTCTTCTGGAACCCAAAGGAGCTGTTCCGGGACGACGGCATTCACCCAAACTGGGGCAAAGCTACTGTCGGGAAACATTTTTAACGGAGTTTCCCACTCACATGTTCCGTTCCCAGGTAATCATAACAATTCACCAACGTCCACTCCGTCTGACCAGTCCCACCACTATTGACATCCTTCTGGTCCTAGCGCGAGTGTCATTGGTTGCTCATGCCCGTATACAGCTGATCATGTGGAGCCAGGATTCTGTCACACTCCTACTACATCAAACTACTTGAATCATTTGATTTATACATGCTTCCATTTTGTACAATCATGAAGAAACACAACATATCATACCACTCATATGCTGATGACACACAGGTATACATTTCACTCTCATCTAAGCCGTATTGATAAACTCACAGAGTGTATAAAAAATATCAACTCCTGGATGTTCGAAAACTTTTAAAAACTCAACAGACAAGAATGAATGACTCATTGTTGGTCCAGAAAACTCAGAGAGACATCCATCTACACCTCAAATCCATGTCAATTAAACAAAGTGAGCAGGCCAGAAATCTTGGAATTATTTTAGACTACGACCTTAGCTTTGAAAATCACATCTCCAACATTACCAGAACAACATTTTACCATTTAAAGAACATATCAAAACTCAGATCCTTCAGATCCCAAACAGACGCAGAGAAATCAGGTTAGATTACTCTAACGGTCTGTATGCCGGGTTATCCAAACAATCTGTGAAACGACTCCAATTTATTCAAAAGCCAGAGTCCTGACATACACAAGAAAATTTGAACATATTACTCTGATCCTAAAAACTCTCCACTGGCTCCCCATACAACACAGAATCACCTTCAAGTTCTCTTATTAGTCCATAAAGCACTTAAGGGTTCGGGTATATTTCTGCCCTGCTCACAGACTACAACCCGACCCGGGCCCTCAGGTCATCAAGTGAAGGTCTGTTAGTCATACCAAGAATCAAATCAAAGTCTGGAGAGGGGACCTTTAGTTACTGTGGTCCTTCTCTCTGGAACAAACTACCTGCTAACCTGAGGTCCATCACAACTGTCTCTACTTTTAAAGCTAATCTGTTCTCTCAAGCATATGAATAATTAGTCTTTGAGTATGTGTGTGTATGTCTTTTTTGTTTTGTCATGATTGTTGAGATAACCATTTGTCTCTTGTATTACTATGATTTTATCATCAATGTAGAGCACATTGAGCTCACCTATAATTAAAAGTGCTTTATAAATGTTCTGTTCTATTCTATTTATCAGCTCCTTTACGGTAAACAAGACGAGGGTCCTGCAGACCCATGGGACACGACTGAAAGGAGACACTTCAAAAATAAAAGCACGGAAAAGGATAGATAGATAGAATGCAATGTGATTTTCCCTGTATTAAATTGCACTTAAAAGCATTGTCTTCATAGGTTACTGAAATGATTTGCAACCCTATCCAGACATTGATTTTATGTGCAAATCAAAACAGGGAATGTCACAATGCATTCTGTTGTGTGATCGAAGTTTGACCATCGTTTACTTTAAATGTTTACAGTGAAATGTTCCCACATTTATTATTACACTGATGGATCATGTCTAGTATAGCTATCTATCTAGTCTTTTGTCTGGCTTTTATTTTGAAGGGTTTTCTTTTAGTCCAGTGTCACATGGGTCCGCACGACTCGCTTCTTGTGTACTCTGAGTAGTCCTTTATTTGTGCAGCATTGCATGTTAGCTAGCATAACTGAGTGTTGCTGTATCTGTACCTAGAGTGTCCACTTTTCCAGTGAGCTGGTTTATAGTGTTCAGGACTTCGTTCATTCCTTCCCTACCTTCCTCTGACCCAGTGTCCTTCTTTTTAGTTGCTGGTGGGTTCTTCGCTGGAGAGAAAGGCTCTTTTCTTTTGGAGCTCTCGGTAGAGACATCCATCTTAACATCATCATGGCCGTAAATCTCCGCGCTACTGCGGGCTGAAGAGAGCTTCTTGTTCTTCTTCATGCTGCAATTTCCGGAGCACTTTATGGTTAAAGCGTCGGTATGATGAATTAGAGATTCATACGATCAGATAGAATTGAGTTGGATTGTAAAGTATGTGTAAAATTGGGACAAGCAGACGGAGCTCAGAAAATACGCTGCACCCGGTCCGCCATCTTGCCGGAAGTCAGAAGAAGAAATAGAGGATATTGCGTTTATTTCCGGTTGTTTCTTAGCACGTGTGTTCTGTAAAGGGAACTAAAGCGGGTTGTTTCCACCCGGACCATTGAGTGTGTAACACCAGTTGTGAGTAAACGTTCCTGCTGAGCAGACACGTGATTCTCCGTGTCTTTATTAATGATCGTTAGGGTGCTAACGTAACAGTAGATGATCAGAGTAAAGTTATAAAGACGTCAGCGCTGAGTTTTCCTTCTGTGACTCTTGGATGTGTGTAAGATGTCCGGGTTTAAGGAACTTAAAGAGTTATTCAATTGACGGCTGCTTGCTGAGGCCAAGTGGAACGCTTTAATAGGACACTCCTCTCCATGCTCAGAACCTTGACTGACACTGAGAAGACAGATTGGAAAAACTCACTGGCAAAATTAGTGCATGCCTACAACTGCACTAGAAGTGAAGCTACTGGGTTTTCTCCTTATTATCTGTTGTTTGGCAGAACACCCAGACTCCCTGTTGGTGTCTTGTTCAACTTACCATCACAGGAGAAACAAGTAAGTTATGAGGAGTATGTCGACCAATGGCAGTCAAGAATGAAAGAGGCCTATGAGATTGCTTCAACAACAGCCCGCAAAGAGGCTCAGAGAAGTAAAAGACACTTCGACCAAAAGGTCTATGGAGCTCAACTCCATCCAATCTCTCTGAAAGAGGTGGGCCCGGCAAGCTTCGTTCACACTGGGAGGACACAGTGTATGTTGTGGTGAGTCAAAAGAGCTCTGGTATTCCTGTTTATGAGATCAAACCAGAGAGAGGGGGCAAAAGTTGCACAGTACACAGGAATCTGTTACTCCAATGTGACTACTTACCTCTGGAAAAGCCAGAGGGAAAGCAACAAGACACAAGGAAAAGTAGCCTGAGACAAAACAGAGAAAAAGTCCAGCAACAGTCACAACCTCAGGACACGGACATGGACAGTGATGATGAAGGTGAGCTTGTATGGAGGTTTCCACGGAGACACAACTATGACACCAGAGGCAATGCCCCATCTCCTGTGACAGAGGCCTGCGAACAACATGGTGGTGAGCCAGATGCAAGAGACATTGAGTTTGACCTGCAGGATGGTGGAGGAGAGGAGGAATTGGAGCTTCAAGTGGCACAAGATCATGATGACATACACAAGCAGCACGGGGAACACACATCTGATGAAGATGGACAACAGGAACAAAGAGACAGAGACTCTGAATCAGATCAGCCATCACAGTGGGCATTTCCTGCTCATCTTCATAGACAGAGACGGCCCCCAAGAATGCTGACTTACGATGTGCTGGGACAGCCTACGGTAAGACAAGCTGGTATGGATTGTATTGAGGTGGATAAACCAGCACCCTGTTTGGAGAGACTGTGGAGACCTTGGATGTCCACGAGCTCAGAGACAATGTGTAAGAGACTAGACTAATCAACTTATTTCAGGTCTAGACCAAAGGCTGTCAAAAGTGTGAAGAAACAGAAAAGATTTGGTTGTCGACAGAATGGACCGAATATTGCAATCATCTGAAATGATTTACTGTGTGTTACAGATTAACATTAAGACGGTAAAGGAAATGGATACTGATGTCTGAAAAAAAAAAAAAAAAAAAGGTAAACAATGATAAGGTGGTAAGTGAATTGTGGGCCGTATAGTGAATCTAGTTACAAGGGATGATTCATGCTTGTTTGCAAATTTTGAAAGGAAAAAAGGAAATGGTTATCTTTCACAATTTTGGTATTATCTTCCAGCTAAGCAAAATTGACTTTCACTAAAGGGTTAAAGATATATTATTTAACAAGGTGAAGCCTGCTGTTCTGATAAAGAGTAATGCAATATGTGTGTGTAACCATGGTAACTTTTCAAGCACAGACACCAGTAGTACATAAACAATGTGTTTACTGAGATAAAGGAAAAAATGTAGGGAAACATTTTTTTATTTTTTTAAGTAGGGGAGGGTGTGGCACCCTGGGTATTTTAGTAGCTAAGACTATGCCTGTGATTATTGGTTATCAGTTATATTATTACATTGGTGCCCCCCACTATTATTTTTCTGGTTAAATGTCATTAAGATGATTTGTGTGACTAGGAGGGATTCACCTGCTTAGGCTGTAATACCTGCAGGACAATATTCATTGTGGCCAGTAGGTGTCAGTAGCAGCATTGAATGTCAACAACTGGCGCTGTTCTCTGTGTATTGCAGGAAGTAAGCACAGTTGTATCGCATCAGACAGTCTGCAAAGCAGCACTATATGCCAATTCTCATACAAGACTGTCTTTCTGTTGTGTTTGCAGTTACGAATGCTGTAAATAAAAACACCTTTGTTTTGGGTTATGGAACCCACATTGTCATAATTTAGTGTGCGTAACACAAGCAACTTATGAGCTTTAGGCCCTGCCTCATAATATCGTTGTTTCATGAATCTTAATTTTTTTTCAATTTCCTCACTAAGGATTTTGTCTATCTCCTGCTTAACAGGCCTCATTTGCTCAAGTATACTTGGGTCCTTATCAACAGAGTGAAGTTTCTCCAGGTTTCTAAGTTGTTCCTGCAAGTCTGATAGCTTTTTAGCTCTAATCTTTTTAAGCCTAGCACACTTAGCAATGATTTTTCCCCAAACATATGATTTTGCTGCATCCCATAAAATTGCAGGGCTGACCGTTCCATTATCATTATGTTCTAAATAAGTTTCTATTTCCTTAGCCATTTCAGTTTTGAATAAGTCACTATTTAATAAACCTGTGTTTAGCCGCCAAAGAGTGATTTTTGGACTTCTCTCCAGGTGAAACTTCATAGTTAATCCAGCATGTCAGAAAGGTCTCCCTATTTTCCAGTCTTTCACTTTATGGCAATCTCTGCTAAACATGAAGATGTAATCGATTCTGGAATAAACATTATCTCTTGCAGAATAAAAGGTGAATTCACTATCATATTTGTGTAGATATCTCCATATATCAATAAGACCCAGTTCTTGTAGAATTGTATTGATTTGTTTTTCTAAGAGACTCTTTCTTCTCACCCTGTTAGTTGTGTCTAATTTATGATCAAGGAGTATATTGAAATCCCCTGCACATATGCATGTACCATATGTTTCTGCAGCAGAGGCTAAATATCTCTCTGAAAAAGGTGATGCTGCTGCCTGGGGGTGCATATATGTTACAAAGAGTGACTTCTTCATGCTCAAGCTTACCCTTTACTAAAACAAATCTACCCTCTTTGTCTTTATGTTCTGAGATTAGTTCAAAGCAAACTGAATTTGAAATAAGAATAGCTACTCCTCTTTTTTTCCTGTTCTGTGTGAGGAAAAAATAATAATTTCTAAAGCCCATTTTCTTTAACTTCTCATGCTCTGTGTTAGACAAATGGGTTTCCTGCAAAAAAGCAACATTGATGTTTTCTCTTTTTAGTTTTGCAGCAATTTTGCTTCTTTTGATGGGATTGTTTATACCATTCACATTCAGAGACTGTATATTATAGTACTGCATGTGTATCATTCACCTTAAACATATTTACCTGTACCTGTGAAAATCCAGTGCCAGTCCTCACACGAAAAACAAAACAAGATAAAACATTCACTGAACTTGTGAACAGAACCATCCTAATAGAAAACAGGTCTTCCAGTTCAGAGGATTTCTTGCGACCTCTTTATGTTTTAGGGGGAAAGCCACTAGGTGGAGCCCCTCGGCAGTAGCCTACTTAAAAAAAGGAGGAGGGGTGTCGCCAAAAAAAAAAAAGGAATAGAAAAATTGGGTGGCTTGTTGTGAGAATCACCTACATCGTTCATTGTTCCAACATAAATGTATGGGGAGGTCCCAGGTTGTATAGCCGATTAGTCTTTGTTACTGGCTCATTATGATCACAGCTGGTTAAATCAGCACAGTACGCTCGTATGCTCCCTTGGTCGTGCACGCTCCCAGCTCGTCGAGTCCCTGCTGTACTCCATGGCAAGAGTTCGTTAATAGACTCCACTGTGATGTCCTTGGATTTCCTCTTAGGTAGCGGTCCCACTGTGAATCCACGTCTCCTTAGATCCTCCGAGGCTTCCTCGGCACTGTTGTACGTGACCGTGCCTGAGTCAAAGTGTACGCGCATCCGGGTCAGCGGTGTTTGAAAATGAATCTTCTTTTCTTTTAGTACTCGTTTAATTGGGTTGTGCTCTTTCCTCTTCTTCTGCACATTCTCGTGGTCGAAAAACTCTCTTTTTTCTTGAACATGAATAGATTTCTTCCATGCAGCGTGGAGGACTTTCTCCTTGATATTAAACTGTAGGAACCTGACCACTGTTGAGCGCGGGGCTGCGCTCGCAGGAGGCTGGGGGCCGAGTGCCCTGTGAGCTCTCTCAATTCCCAAACTCTTTTCAACGCACAGGCCCATGCTTTCTCCCAGCTCCGACAAAATCATACTTTCCACAAAGCGTGACATAGAAGAGCCCTCAGCGTTTTCGGGGATGCCGTAGATCCTTATGTTGTTACGTCGGGAACGTCCTTCTAAGTCCGTTACCTTCTCCTGAAGTCGCTTTTGACTATTTAGCAGCTGAACGAGAGTGTCCCATTCATCCTTCCCTGCCATGTTCCTCTCCATGTTCCTCTCCATGTCTCCCAGTCGTTTAACCACTTCCTCTATCTTGCCGGTATCGACGCTAACTTGCTGGTTAATTTCGGTAGCTAGTTCGTCGAATTGTACCTTCATGTCTTCCACAAAATGTATTCTGACCTGCGACAGTTCTTTTTTCATTTCTGATTTAAGGTTGTACATACCTTCAGCTACCACTTCACTCACAACTTTTTTGAGGGAGCTAAGTGCAGCAGGTGAGGTCTCTTTGTCCGTCCTGTCGCCATTATCACCTGTGCGCGTTTCGCTAGCATTGCCTTCGTGTCGAGTTTCGGGCTCGACGTAGCCCCGAGTCGTTGTTCTCCCCTTCTTAGTTTTATCCCCACTCATCGTTCTTTGAGTTTAAATTACTTCAACCGTGTTAGAAACTTGAATTAAGGGGTATTATTACTCTCAATGCATGAGCTCCTTCTTATGCTGCCATACTACTCGCTGGGCCACCGGAAGTCCTGTAAGTAAAAGATTTAAGAGAACTCTCATGAGAGTTGTCATGAGAGCACTCATGACAGCCGAGTCATTCATTGACTGATAGTGACGGATTAGAGTCCAAACTCCACTCACTTCACTAAACCTTTAGAGTGAATCAACCCTGAGATGATTCAGCTAGTGCCACACCAAATGTACACTTATTATTTTAAACAACACTCCGGACGCTGAAACATTACTCAGGCAACATTAGGGTTATTAGAATGAGCCACTCGAGCTGTGACTCTGACACAATGAGCAGGAATTAGTGAGTACATGGTAAATGGACTTTTAGGCATCATGCTCAAAGGACTGGAGGACTGTTAAAAACAAAGAACAATGAGTCAACCTTTTTCAGGTTAAGTGTCTTTAGTATGTCTTTCTTCAACAAATACCTTTATGATGAGGCATATCATTCCACGCTGTATGTTTGAGGACTGACCTATGCAGGGTGTGTCCCCCACCCGACCCTCCATCTTGTTCAGCATCCCACCAGTGGAGGTCGCACAGGCTACAACTCCCTCACTATCCACTGCCACGGCCCCGACTGTGCCCATCTTCCCCCTACACGTTGAAAAAAAACAGAAACAGAAAAAACATGTGAAATGTGTATGGATGGGATTCGTTAATACTGACGGACACTTTGCGTAGCTGCCTCTGTCATCACTGTGTGAATGTGGTGTGACAGGAAGTGTAAAAGCAGCTTTGAGTGGTCTAGAACGCTGGTTCTCAACTGGTCTATCCTCAAGACCCACAACCTACAGTAAAACAAATTTAGGATATTTTTCAACCAATCAGTTTTATTTACTGAAAAAATGTTGCAGTTCGAACGGCAGAGGATGCAAAACATGTCACAAGGGTAAAAATAATAAACATGTTTTTAAAGCATTTCATTGACTTTTTCATACAATTTATTCTCATGGCATACATTCACGACCCACTTTGGGTCCCGACCCACCAGTTGAGAACCACTGCATGTGAAAAGCACTGTCCAAGTACATCTACCATTTACTGTGATCCTGTCAGTAGCAACAACATTAAAAAAAAATGTAAGCAGACATGTACTTGGGCAAGACACTTAACCCCAAGTTGCTCCCGCTGCTTCGTCGGTGGCATATGAATGTAACATTACAGCTTGTTTTAAGGCTGCTCAAAGTGGTCATCTGAAGATATATCTAAGCTTTTTGCACCTGTTGGGGTTGTATCAAGTCAACTTTGGTTATATTCTTTAATAATTATACTTAATTATTAATAATATAAATAAAATATCTTTACACTATATTTAATCTCGTTTTGGGGCACCACCCTGTACTCAGGTAAATATAACCAAAATATCACTCAAATCAGTCTCAAATTAGTTATTTAATTACTAATATTATTAATAATTAATAACTATATTTAATAAATTGAAGGCGTGAAATCCGTACACAGAGCCTTTGCACCCAGCTTATATCACAATGCAAATACACCAGTAATCACAAACAACTGCTCTCTTAAATTATAACAGGATTTATTTAAACAAAGCAACATCAATCCAAAATCAATTAACTTAATCAAACAAATAACTATCATAAACTAATCTAAGCAACAAACATTATCAAGCAAGGCTTGTGAAAGGGGTGTGTGTGTGTGTGTGTGTGTGTGTGTGTGTGTGTGTGTGTGTGTGTGTGTGTGGATGAAAGAGAGAGAGAAGGGGGAAGAGGGGGGAGATTGCTTCGTCCCACGTGGTCGCCCTTCCGATGGCGCACACCTAACAAAGACCTATTGTGGCCTTAATGTCTAAAAGACCGAGTTCGGCCCTACACGATCTGTGTCTCTGAGGCATCTGGATGGCCGCGAGTGTATAGATCTCTGTGTGTGTGTGTTAGTCAAAGGGGAAGAAAAGAGGATAGAAGAGGAGCGTAGAGGTGGAGAGAAATGCGTGCCTGAAGAGGCCGTATCACAGTCCAAATCCCAGACCACAACTCGGAGTAATTCCCTTCATTCACAGAAACAAACCAATGGCCGAATTCAAGTTAATACGACTTACACTGGCCTTTCTGATCAGAAGAGTAATACCCGGTTATAACGCTGTTACGCTAAACACATACAGGACGCAACGGTCCGAAACGGAAACAACAAGAGTTTTAAACAGGTAAAACTCAGGACGGGACGGTCCAACAAAGATAAAAATTACAGTTTCTGCTTCAATCAAACAATTGTTAAAAACACTCTCTAAAGCTAATTCTGCCCAGACCTAATTAAGCCTCACTTGTGAATCGCTTTGCCTGCGATCGGTGAAGGAAAAAGGAGTCCGGCGATAAAACAGATCTTCTGTCCGTCCTGGTGTAGAGGCGTCTGATGATAATCTGTTATAGTCTGACGCTCTCCGCGAAACTGAGATGCGTTCACTGGAAAATCCGAGCTCGGGATTTGGAACACTGCTGGCCACGGATTACCTGCGCGCCAAAACTTAAAACAAAGGAAGAAAATTGCAGGAAACAGGAGGTGAGCTTGGGTCCCTGAACACTTGAAGTCAGCGCGTGGAAAGAGGGAGAACGAGGGGAGTCTCAGAGTTTTGTCACCTGGCCGCCTTCCTGTGGGGTCTCCCTCAGGTTCCGGTCCCCCCTTTACGTCACACGTAGGTGTGAAGTACCGCAGGGGATTCTGGGATAAAGAGTCCTTTTAGGCCTCTTTGTGATCTCAGTAAATAACTCAAAGGCACAGAGTTGCAGGCCCAAGTCCATGGTTTGACTGTCCTAAGCCTGCGTGGCCCAACACACCTATAACTAATTAATTCCATTAAAACATGTCCAAACTCAACAGAATCCCTCTTTAAGGAACACTCCAGCAAAGAGCTTGTTCCTTTAGGAAAGGTGCAGCTGCAGTCAGCTGGGACTCACAGCAGTAATCATGAATTCCAACGATGACCCAGAGTCAGAGCATAGAAACCTGTGAAAACATCCATACAACCCTCTCCAGTAACTACTGCTGCATAACCCCTGCTATGGTTGATTCTTGTGCTCAGTATGTTCCAGAAAGTCTTTTAAATCTTTACTGGGCTTCAATAAGAGGCTCTGGGATAAGACTTATGAGTCACTTCTTAATGGATCACACCTTTTTTTTTCTTTCGAATAAATTTATAAGAAGGTCTCACATTTGGCACTCCACAGGGTTGGCATCAGGTGCCAGGTTCTTCCTCCAGCGCATGCGGGAGTACTCGGTGATGAGGGACTCCATAGGCACCTCAGGGACGCCCATGGAGCGGGCGAACTGTTTGGCACCCTCTGCAGTGAGACATGCATGGCTCGTCTGAAACCCAGATCACAGTAGGACATTGAAAAAATGAATCTCTGCACTGTGATGATATACTATACTACTATACTTTTATAAATGAATGCATGCTAGTTTGGTTGTTATTACAAAATGTAATGTTTACACACTCTACTTTATACCTGTTGTGTCAAATCCCAATTCATTCACAAGAGCACATTCACACTCTGATGCACTCCAAACCTGCAGAGAGGCGACCACATGCAAAATAAGTTGGTGGAACCCAAACTCTTGGAAAGTGCTCCTAGAGGGACCATAATCACCTGCGCACCCACTGGAAAAGCATGGCATGAAATGTTTGGATGTAGCTCACTTAGCCCTCTCACCTGCCCCTGGAAACAGGGCACGACCACAGCTCCTGATCAATCAGAAGATGCAACTGGTAGGAAAAAACTAACTTTGAATGTGGATGATGTGTTGAGGTCATGCTTCTCCATGACTGTTTGGTTGAATTAGTAAGTAAAATGCAGTTTAAGTTGGACAATTTTGGTTATGCTAATTTAAGCTTATGTATTTTGTTGAAACTTTATGTGAACTTAATGATTAAGTATGTATATTGTTACTTTAATCATTACATTGGTTTGAGATCCTAGGTTAATTTGAATGACTTTGTCTGTTTGAGAATCAGGTAATGGTAACATTTATTCTTTAGGAAAACTTGGAGGGAAAATGTTTGTTGGAATTTGTTTGAGACTGATGCATGTCTTTTCTGTTTATCTTGAAGGTTATCAACCTATTCCATTCCCTCATATTTCATCATTCTGTTTATGTCCATTGAAACCATCAAACCCAAAACCATCTAAGAGAAAATAAAAATCAAAGAATAAGAAGAATTGAGTTGTCCTTTGCATCCTTCAACAGTTGATCAAGCAGTTTTTCAAGTTTGGGCAGAGTTGTGGTCACAAAAACACACAGAACTTGACAATACCCCGTATTATTATTTGTTACTTTTCTTAAATCCTGCTGTTCCTGTATAACTGACAATATTTCGGGGTCCAGTATTGTTATATATACGTTACATAAGGAGATTGTCGGGGTTAAACCAAAATGTTTTGGAAGAAAAAGTTTATGAAAAAATGATGACCGTGTACTGTCAAAGAGGGATGCCACATTTTAAACCTTCCTGATCAGAAAACTAGGAACAAACCCCGGGACAGCTCTCTTCGATGTTTTTGAATTTGGACTGCAGTACCCATTTTAATCACTAGATGTCAGAGTAACATATTGCTCCTTTAACATCCTGAGTTGACAACATAACAGTTATGCAAACACGACAACTTTGACGTTTCTACCGGTTTCCATCGGCTATCTGCCGGGACAAACACTTAAATGATGCTTGAAATAAAAACTGAACCTACACTTTAATTAATCCTTAACCCACCTCTCCCTTCCTGCTGCAGACACCCCTGATGTGGAGTTTTGTGCCCGCTCCTTTGGGATATGACCCGCCCCTCCATGGACCACCACAACTGGCAACATGTCAATCACCTGAGAGGTGAAGGAGCACAGTTAAAATGTCATACAGGATGAAGCCACATTCTTTTTTTAAAGGGGATAACGTTGTCTTTGCATTGGCAATCCAAAACGCCATAAGTCTCTTTCTACATTGACGTGCAGTCGGACAAAAAGGAGAAAGTTCCCGAGTGTTGACGTGAAGTCATACAGTAAAAACTACTTGGAGAGATTAAACAGAAACATGGGACATTACTTTATTTAGACTGACTGTTAAAGACATTATAATTCATTCACATATTAATTAATGTTGTGATGTAAAACTAATGCGTGCTTTAGGCTATACGATGACCTATGTCTGATAACAAGGAGGGGAGCCGGATACAGCAATACTTTGATGTTTGGGGCAGCAGTCCGTGATGACATTACCACAATAATAAACAAAGTAAACAAGGACATATCGATCGCAGAACTTATTAAATCGGAAATCCGTTAAATCTGAGGGGCCCTTGAACGCATCATTTCTACCAACACAACCAACACCTTGTTCTCAAACAAATCGCTGTATCAACTTCAGACGTACGACTAATACATTCAAATAAAAACTCATAATTTATCATTTATTTACAACATTTCTGAATGAAATTCCGCCTGGCTATCTTTACAAAATTACCCAAGGTGTGTCATAGACTACAGTAATAAAGAGGTGTTAACAACGTAAATTATTATTTAAAATTAACCAAAAATGACTAGCAGAAATATGAGATATATGTTGATATAGGAAAACTAAAGCAGGACTTCATTGCTGAATAGCCTAAACTGTAAGGTAGGTTCGGTGTTATAACAGAATTGCATAATTATTACGGATTATGTGGAGACAGTCTTGAGACATGCAAAAAAGACTGAAGTCAATTGAGAGCCAACGCCGTTGTAAACAAGCATTGCGACGTTTCTCTTGGCGTAGAGTGAGTAAACAGACTATCACTGCAGACTATCACAGAGTGAAACAGACGTAACATACGTAGAGAATACAACAACAAATAACATGCTCTGTTATTTCTTTATCCATTCTTTTCATTCATTCTTTTATTCAAGAAATTCTACATGTACCTGCTGATGGCTTGACGAATTTGAATAGTGTTTCTTCTCCTGCTTCGAGCTTCTTCTTCTTCTTCCTCTCTTTGGGGTCTATGGCAGATCTAATCCATAATGTTGCTTCAGCGCCAACCTCTGGTTGTGTTATTCTTCTCTACCCTGCCATGTCTGGTTTAGTGTTCTTTGAACTATGAAAAAGGCTATCCCTCTGTGGAAAACTATATTTTGTGCTGTTACTGTGTCACCATTTCTTGCCTTTTGTAGGAAAATTTGCTGTATGTGCGCAATTCTCAGTCTGTCATTGTACTTTTTCAGCGCTGTCCCCCACACATTTTTCAGCCTGAGGAGTTTTTAACTAGATTTAAAACAGATAGAAATTCAAAGTGGCGATTCTTTAAGACCAATAAAAGCAAACAAGACCATCAGAGACAATGTTGCTATATTGTAATTTTCATTGCCTGTGTCTGAGTCCGTGGGAAAGGCATGAGATGAGACTTTTTACACAAGTCACCCATCCTCCACTCCACTTTTGTGTCGACTTTAGACAGTCGACACAAAATAACACAAGTAGATGAAAGTCTTTGTCACTCTACATCAGTTTATTTATTACAAGGTTACACATGAGCTGTCTGAAGAACTTGTGCTACCCAACACAGAGGCCTCCAAGGAAACAGAGTGACAGAAAGAAGAGAAGATATCAGGAGAGAAGAAGAATCCTTACACTGCAACTGTTTCATATAAACACTTTAAATTCAAACGTCATAGCTGATCCCAACTTACTGGTTCATATGTCAGCAACAAAACATCACAAAAGTCAAAAAAGTACAGACAGATTCCTGTGAATAGAATTGTCTTATATCCCTTTATAACAACAGTTATACATCTGTTAGTCAATACATACTTATGAAAACACATTAGTGATGTTGTTAACTTGGAATCCTTTGGATCAGTTTTACCATTGCACAGGATTAGCATTTCTCTCCTGTATGAACTAACATGTGACTGGTCAGATTTACTCTTTGGGTAAAGCTTTTACTGCAAACAGAGCAGCTGAAGGGTTCTCTCCTGTGTGAATCATCATGTGTGTGGTCAGATTTCCCATAGAACTAAACCTTTTACCACACTCAGAGCAGCTGAAGGGTTTCTCTGCTGTATGAACTAACGTGTGTGGTCAGATGTTGTCTTTGGGTAAAGTTTTTACTGCAAACAGAGCAGCTGAAGGCTTTCTCTGCTCTATGAACTAACATGTGTCTGGTTAGATTCCCTTTTAGGTTAAACCTTTTACCACAAACAGAGCAGCTGAAGGGTTTCTCTCCTGTATGAACTAACGTGTGTGGTCAGATGTTGTCTTCGGGTAAAGCTTTTACTGCAAACAGAGCAGCTGAAGGGTTTCTCTCCTTTATGAACTAACATGTGTGTGGTCAGATACCCTTTTCGGTTAAATCTTTTACCACAATCAGAGCAGCTGTAGGGTTTCTCTCCTTTATGAACTAACATGTGTGTGGTCAGATACCCTTTTCGGTTTAACCTTTTACCACACTCAGAGCAGCTGTAGGGTTTCTCTCTTTTATGAACTAACGTGTGTGGTCAGATACCCTTTTCGGTTAAATCTTTTACCACAATCAGAGCAGCTGTAGGGTTTCTCTCCTTTATGAACTAACATGTGTGTGGTCAGATACCCTTTTCGGTTTAACCTTTTACCACACTCAGAGCAGCTGTAGGGTTTCTCTCTTTTATGAACTAACATGTGTGTGGTCAGATACCCTTTTCGGTTAAATCTTTTACCACACTCCGAGCACCTGTGTGGTCTCTCACAAGACTTTAGTTTCTTATTTTTCAAGTTTAATTCTGACAGATGTTCTCCTGTCTCTTGCCAATCATCATTGTCATCAGTCTCAGGTTCATAAGAGTCTTCAGTCTCGACCTCAGTCTCTGGTTGTAAACGTCTCTCTGGATCTGAGTCTCTCTCTGGTTCTGCTCCTCCACAGTCCTCTCCATCAACTCCTGTTTCCATCTGTTCAGTTTGTCTCTGATGAAGCTGTGAGGACTGAGGTTTCTCTTCATCATCTTCACTCTTCACAGAGACAGAAGTGAAGGGGAACTTGGTGGTATCAGCCTCCTCCAGTCCTTGAAGCTGTTCTTCCTCCTGACTGATCCACAGTTCCTCATGTTCTTCTTTAATGTATTGGGGCTTAGTGTCCTCCTGGTCCAGAATGTGGCTCCACTCCTGCTGCTCAGATGGAAGTTCTTCTTTACTCACCAATAACTGCTGGACATCTGCAGGACACAGTAAACAAACATTAACAGTACTCACACTGCTTTTTGAAGCAGGAGCTGGCTGCTACTAACAATGCGCTATAAGGCAGTGGGTGCGCATTGTAGCTGTTCCCACTCAACGTTCTTGAAGCCAAAATACGCCCCTTCCATCTTGCAATTTTGGAGCCAGAGTCTGCGCAGTCGGGTCCGGCGGGAGCAGCCCTGGTGGCACGCACTGCCCATTTAGCGTACTGCCCTGATGACTTACGCAGCCCACCTACGTCGACCCCACTTTAACAGACTGTAAAGTTATATAATGTAGACCATCAGGACATATTCTATTTTACTTTAACAGACTGTAAAGTAAAGGGGTGGGGGTGGTACGGGGGTGGGGGTGGTACGGTGTTGTGTGGGAGTCACGCATACCACAGACATTTTGTAGCTGTGAAAAGAACTGGTTTTCAAACTCTCTTCCCATATCATGATGGATTCTTGCTGGAAAACCAAAGTTGAGGGCAAAGTGATTGAAGACTTTGTCGACCACTGTTTTTGCTGACTTGTTTTTTGTTGCATATGCTTGTGCAAAGTGTGTGAAGTGGTCCACTACCACTAAAATATACTCATAGCCATGCTTGCAGGTCTCAAGATGTAAAAAGTCTATGGATACAAGCTCAAAGGGGTAAGTAGTGGTGATTGAGGTCATTGGAGCTCTTGTTACCTTGCTTGGTCGTTTCCTCTTCAGGCATTCACAGACTTGCATTACAAAGTGCTCCACATTGCTTTGCATCCGGGGCCAGTAGAACCTGTCTCTTATTAAACCCAAAGTCCTTTCTGCCCCCAAATGTCCCATTTCTTTGTGCAGTTCTTTGAATACAGTCTCATGGTGTTCTTTGGGAAGAAGGAGCTGATCCCTGCCATTAGCTCTCCTGTAAAGAACTCCATCCTCATTTCCATGCAAGTTCCACTGTCGCAACAGGATTCGGACATCAGGTAGTTCTGCTTTCAGAGTGCGGCCCTTTGGCAGATAGTTGTTGGCTTTAAAGTGCAGGAAGCGACTTATCACAGGATCTTTTTCCTGACTTGTTCTAATCTCCTCTTGTGAGAGAGATTTTCCTGTAGACAGTGATATGATGTCCTGCACTAAGCTGATAGCATTCTGGCTGGCAACAGTGTGTTCAACAAGAAGGAGCTCTCCCTTAGTAGCACTGCACTTTCTACAGCAGCTCTGATGACATCCTGTTTTACTTCTGCTGTGCACTGTGCCATGTACTGGTTGATATCAAAGGGTAACCGGGAGAGACCGTCCGCATCCGCATTTTGTTTTCCTGCTCTGTATCTGATCGTAAAGTTGAAGTCAGCCAATTCACCCACCCATCTGTGGCCTGTTGCGTTCAGTTTGGCTGTTGTGAGGACATATGTTAGTGGGTTATTGTCTGTGTATACAACAAAATGTGGGGCATAATAAAGATAGCCCACTTTAAAGCAAGAAATTCAAGCTTTCCTGAATGCATATGATAGTTTTTCTCAGGGGGTGTTAGTGTTCGTGAGCCATATGCGATCACTTTCATCATGCCTTCTTTTTTCTGGTATAACACAGCTCCTAGGCCATCTTGTGAAGCATCACAGTGGAGTGTGAATGGTTCTGCAAAATCAGGATAGCCTAAAATAGGCGGCTCTGTTAGGTTGTCAATCAGCCTATTTAAAGCTTCTTGATGACTCTAAGTCCATGAAATAGGTGTGCTGGGTGGTGGCCTGGTTTGTTGTTTTGCACTAACCTTATTTGCTTTTGCTCTTGATGCAGGTGGTGGAGTTCTGTCGGATGGTAAGGTCAGAAGCTGGTACAGCGGTTTTGCCACCTTAGAGAAATTTGGAATGTAGGCTCTGTAGTAAGATAGGAAGCCAAGGACTCTACTCAGCTCCCCTACTGTTGAAGATGGCTTGTCTCTGAGTGCCTGGACAGGAGCTATCTCAGCTGGATCCACTGAATATCCCTCCTTTGAAACCATCCGTCCCAGAAAACGCTTGCGCTTGAAGACATCACATTTTTGAGGACTGAGTTTGACACCATGTTTCTGATATCTCTGCAAGACATCTCTGATGTGGTCCACATGGTTGTCAAATGAGGGGGAGTGAACAAGGTTGTTGTCCAGATAAGGCTGACAGGTGACATCACGAAGGCCCCTCAGGCAGTCCTCCATACTTCTCTGGAACTCTGCTGGAGCTGAGCTGAGACCAAATGGGATGCGGTTCCACTGGTACAAGCCCCAGGGTGTGATAAAGGCTGTCAGAGGGCGGCTTTCAGGGTCCAGGAACCCCTGGTGATACGCTTTTCCCTGATCAAGGACGGAAAACCAAGAGCTGCCAGATAGGGTCTAGCATATCCTGGATCCTTGGAATGGGATGCCTATCTGGTAAAGACTTTTGTTGAGCTCCCTGTAATTACAGCACAGTCTCAGCTCACCTGACTTCTTTCGGACACACACAATCGGGGAGGAGTAGGGTGCCCTTGACTCAGTAATCCACCCTCAATGAAACATTGGGAACAAACAGGTTTTGTCCTGCAAATCTGGCTCCAACATGTGCTAGGACATAAGTGGTAGTTATCTGTTCAGCAGCCAGGCGTTTGCCTCTCTTCCCTGTCTGTACTGTCCCCACACTTTGGCTTGGGTCTGACAACTGTAGTAGCTTAAGCATCGATTTAGCTGTTTTCACTGACACAGAGAAAATTCTGCTGATGTTCTGAATGCTTTGTGATTTCGACTTTTGCTTCCCCCACTTAGCAATCAGTTCTTCAATCACGTTGTATCCAATAATAGGCTGCTCTGCAACGTTGGGGTCACTGGATACAAGCATTGGAACATGGAGTGTCTTTTCTGCATGTGTGTCACAGTCCAAAAAAACCTCTGTCTCTATCCAGCCATCATATGGGATCTCACTCCCATTTGCAGCTACTGCAACCAGTGGTTCTGTCCCCTGAATCTCAGCAAGTGGCCTGACGGTGCTGTGTGGGAGATGTTGTTTCCGCCACTCATTGTTAATACGACTTGCCTGAGCTCCAGTGTCCCACAGAGCCTGAACTGGAACATTGTCTAGGTGACACTGGACTGTGCATCTTCTCCCTATAAGACCAATAAGCTTTGATTGGCACTGTGAGGGCATGTACCCGGTAGTTGTCTCACTTGCAGGTCTAGTGTTGTCCTGCGGTGGGATGGCAGAGAAGCTTTCTATGTGAACACTTTGTGGCTTTGTTGGAGCTGAAGAGGTATTTTGCAGGGAAATATTATTTACTTGGGACCTGGAGAGTGGATAGGCTACTGTTGGTCCCTTCTCAGAAGCCCCCTCCCGTTTCCCGACATGGCTCTGTTCTGTCTGCAGCCACGAGAAAGATGGCCATCCTGCCCACAGCGATAACAGTGTCTGCATGTGTCACTAACCTGAGCTTCTCTACATGTCTGGCATCCTCTTGTCCATCTCGCTGCTGGTGATGGCGGGTTGACAGGGTTGGGCTTTGACTTTGTTGCCTCTAACGTCTCATTGAACAGCTTTTTTACTTCAAGAACATCAGTTTTGAGACCCTCAATCAGCTTCACAGTCTCTGTATCTGGCTCTTTACTTTGACTTTCTTTTTGTTTTTTAATGGCGACTCTCCCACTCTCTGCCATCTGTGTTTCATGTTTTTTGTCGGTTTCACTGTTGAAAGATAATTGACTGTGGTCAACTAGCAGCTCAGCGTGAATCATCTTAATGACATTTAACCAGAAAAATAATAGTGGGGGGCACCAATGTAATAATATAACTGATAACCAATAATCACAGGCATAGTCTTAGCTACTAAAATACCCAGGGTGCCACACTTGCATGGAGACTTAGAAAACAGCTAGCTGAGAATACAATTCACAAAATTAGAGACCCTGTTACAAATAAGTTTACTAATAAATTAGAGGAAATTCAAAATGCGTTTGAAAAGTACTATACACTACTATACACACAACCGGACAGAGCAGACGGACTCACAATTAAAAAATGTCTTGCTTCATTAGACCATCCCTCTATAGGTAAAAAACAAAATGACAAGCTAGTCACTGAAATGTCTACCGAGGAAATTGATAGTGCAATCTCAAATATAAATGCCAATAAATCACCAGGCTGTGACGGATTCCCTCCAGAATGGTATAAGTACATGAGAGAATCTCTGATTCCCTTATTAAAAGCCTCTTTTAACTATACTTTAAGGGGTGGAGCTCTCCCACCATCATGGAACGAGGCATTTATTTCAGTCATACCAAAGGAGGGTAAAGATAAAACAGACTGCAAAGGTTATAGACCAATAAGTGTTTTAAACGTAGATTATAAGCTGTATGCAGCAATATTAGCTAAGAGACTAAACACAATAATGCCCTCCTTGATAGATGAGGATCAGACCGGTTTTGTAAGTACAAGGCAAACGCACGACAACATAAGAGCCCTCCATATCATTAATCAAATCTCCAATCAATCATTAAGTGCAGTCATTCTCAGCCTTGATGCTGAGAAGGCGTTTGATTCGGTAGGATAGGACTTCCTATTTCAGGTTTTGAAAAGATTTGGTTTTGATGATATACTTATACAATGCATAAGAATGCTCTATTCTTCTCCGACAGCGAGGATAAAAGTTAACGGGTGTCTCTCGAACCGAATAGTTCTGCAACGAGGATGTAGGCAAGGCTGCCCACTAAGTCCCTTACTATTTAATTTCTTCATAGAGCCGCTTGCCCAGGCTATTAGAGAGGAGACCGCTCTGAAGGGTATAACCATAGGTGGAGTTGAAAACAAAATTTGTCTGTACGCAATTGATGTTCTTGTAACAATGAAAAATCCTGAATCTGGTATTCCATTGCTTATGGACATCCTGAAGAAATATGGTCAATACTCTGGTTATACACTCAACATCCAAAAAACACAAGTTTTGACCTTCCGCTTTGATCCTTCAAGGCAATTAATGGACAGGCACCAATTGAATTGGTATCAACCGCAAATAAAATATCTTGGTGTCCTCTTAACAAAAAATCTCTCACAACTATATGATGTTAATTACAAACAGCTAAATAGGAGGATATATGACGATCTGGGGAGGTGGAGCCTGCTCCCCCTCGACTTTGGCAGTAGAATTCGTACAATCAAAATGAACATTCTTCCAAGGTTACTATACTTATTTACGGCACTGCCAATAGAGGTCCCCGCTAAACAATTTAGGGAATGGGATAAAGACCTTTCAAGATTCATATGGAATAATAAACGACCAAGAGTGAGCTATTCCACTCTGCAGCAGCTGGGGGAGAGGGGGGGCATGGCTCTACCTTGTCTTAAGGATTATTATGTGTCCGCTCAGTTGAGACCTTTGGTGTGTTGGTGTAACCCAACCAATGAGGCTAAATGGAAAGACATTGAGCTATCTTTAATAGATATACCTATTCAGTCAGTGTTGGGCTGTCCTGACAGATTTAACGAAGTGATCCAGCTACAAAATCACTGTGTAAGCTTCTCTTTGAAAATATGGTCAGAAGTAGTTAAGAGATTTCAGCTTCACAGGGAGATCGGTCTATTAAGCTGGCCGGCATTCCATCCACACTTCCTATAAAACCATAAGTACAAACAATGGACTAAACGAGGCATCACCTCCTTCTGTAGAATAATACAAAAAGGAAACCTAAAGAATTTTGAGGATCTGCGTCAGTCTTATGAGTTGGGTAAAGAGGATTTTTACCGATACCTACAGATCCGTCACTTTTTTCTGAAGGTAATAAAGATCCCAGATTTAGCCGAACCCACTAGAATAACACAAATATTTATTGATGCTTATGATTCAAATAGTACTGGCAAATTCTATAAAGGTTTTACCTTAATGAACAAAGATACAACAGGTTATGTTAGACAGCGCTGGGAAAAAGAGGCCAATGTAGAAATATCACAAGAAGCATGGCTTCAGATTTGGAAAAATCAATCCACTTCAACAAATTATTTTTTTTGGCGAGACTTCTGCTGGAAAAATCTGATATGATTTTTTATTACCCCAAATCAGAAGTCAAAATTAAGTGGTTCTCCAGCCTCATGCTGGAGGGAATATGGAGTGGTCTCGGCAGACTGTGTACATGTTTTTTGGTCTTGTCCAAGTCTTGAGCCCTCCTGGAAAGATGTGAAACTATTAATCGCAGAGACTCTGAACATTACATTGGATTTCTCTTTCACATCCCTCTACCTCGGGAAAATTCCAGAAGGTCTTGGTAAAAAGGACTTATACCTTTTAAAGATTCTCATGGTGGCAAGTAAAAAAGCGATTACTAAATGTTGGCTTCAGAGGAACCCTCCTACCATGAGACTCTTGAGGAACATTGTGAATTCCATCAGCTTTATGGAACAAATGACTTTTGTCCTGCGACTTCAAAAGGAGGAGGGAGAAGAATATTGGAGAAAGTGGGATTTATACAAAGATAAAGACTTGTAAATATATCTTGTTTCATTAGAATGTACCATCCATTATGTACTGTACCTGTGCCTTTTACATTCTTGTATTTGATCTTATTCATACTGTCTTGCCCAAGTCCTCACTTGTTCTGTGTTTCTTGTAAAACAAAAATGAAAAATAAAGTATAAATATATATATTTTTTTCCTATTAGTGCAAATGAAAAAGTCTGAAAACTGTGTCAGTGTGGCTCGTCAATGCTCTGTGTGAAGTGCTCTCCAGTGTACAGGCCGTAGTGCAGCGTGTCTTTCTGGGCTGCAGCCCACGCCATCTGCCAGCTGGAGAAGCGAGCGGCCCAATTACCCTGAGGGTCCACCGTCACCACACCACCAAGACCATCCACTCTGGACTTCATGTAGGCCAGGGCAGAGTCACTGGCTGCCTCTGCTGACTGACCTAAAGAACAGAGGAGAGAGAGGAACGCTAACTGAACAACTCCAGTTAACCTCTGCATTCATCTCTGATGTTTGAACATCTACATGCTGAGAGAGAGAGAGTTACCTTGCTCCATGTAGAACAGGATGAGTCTGGCTAAAACAACTTTCATGATAGCTTCTCCGTGGCCTGTAGTGGACACTGCTCCTGAGTTGTTGTCAGCATAACCTCCACAACCTGATACACACAACAACAAATACACACACACGCACACATGTGGGTCGGTGCACGTCAAATCTGGGAGTCAGTAGTTGAGGCAATCGAGCTAAATGCATCAACATCCTTGGAATCTGCAACCAGGTCTTTCACTTCAGATTTAAAAACATTGAAGGATCCCAGCTCCTTGAGGTTTAAGTCATAACATTATAAAACACTTCAGAAACCTGACACACGTGGACTTTTCCTGCTCGAATGGCTTTCCTAAGATCTCAAGACATGACTGCTGGAAAAAAAAAACAGAAACAGAAAAAACATGTGAAATGTGTATGGATGGGATTTGTTAATACTGACGGACACTTTGCGTAGCAGCCTCTGTCATCACTGTGTGAATGTGGTGTGACAGGAAGTGTAAAAGCAGCTTTGAGTGGTCTAGAACGCTGGTTCTCAACTGGTCTATCCTCAAGACCCACAACCTACAGTACAACAAATTTAGGATATTTTTCAACCAATCAGATTTATTTACTGAAAAAATGTTGCAGTTCAAACGGCAGAGGGTGCAAAACATGTCACAAGGGTAAAAATAATAAACATGTTTTTAAAGCATTTCATTGACTTTTTCATACAATTTATTCTCATGGCATACATTCACGACCCTCTTTGGGTCCCAACCCACCAGTTGAGAACCACTGCATGTGAAAAGCACTGTCCAAGTACATCTACCATTTACTGTGATCCTGTCAGTAGCAACAACATTAAAAAAAAAAATGTAAGCAGACATGTACTTGGGCAAGACACTTAACCCCAAGTTGCTCCCGCTGCTTCGTCGGTGGCATATGAATGTAACATTACAGCTTGTTTTAAGGCTGCTCAAAGTGATCATCTGAAGGTATATCTAAACTTTTTGCACCTATAACTAATTAATTCCCTTAAAACATGTCCAAACTCAACAGAATCACTCTTTAAGGAACACTCCAGCAAAGAGCTTGTTCCTTTAGGAAAGGTGCAGCTGCAGTCAGCTGGGACTCACAGCAGTAATCATGAATTCCAACGATGACCCAGAGTCAGAGCACAGAAACCTGTGCAAACATCCATACAACCCTCTCCAGTAACTACTGCTGCATAACCCCTGCTATGGTTGATTCTTGTGCTCAGCATGTTCCAGAAAGTCTTTTAAATTTTTACTGGGCTTCAATAAGAGGCTCTGGGATAAGACTTATGAGTCACTTCTTAATGGATCACACCTTTTTTTTTTTTTTCTTATAAATTTAAAAGAAGGTCTCACATTTGGCACTCCACAGGGTTGGCATCAGGTGCCAGGTTCTTCCTCCAGCGCATGCGGGAGTACTCGGTGATGAGGGACTCCATAGGCACCTCAGGGACGCCCATGGAGCGGGCGAACTGTTTGGCACCCTCTGCAGTGAGACATGCACGACTCGTCTGAAACCCAGATCACAGTAGGACATTAAAAAAATGAATCTCTGCACTGTGATGGTAAACTATACTACTATACTTTTAGAAATGAATGCATGCTAGTTTGGCTGTTATTACAAAATGTAATGTTTACACACTCTACTTTATACCCCTTATTATTATTTGTTACTTTTCTTAACTCCTGTTGTCCCTGTATAACTGACCATATTTCGGGGTCCAGTATTGTTATATATACGTTACATAAGGAGATTGTCGGGGTTAAACCAAAATGTTTTGGAAGAAAAAGTTTATGAAAAATTGATGACAGTGTACTGTCAAAGAGGGATGCCACATTTTAAACCTTCCTGATCAGAAAACTAGGAACAAACCCTGGGACAGCTCTCTTCGATGTTTTTGACTTTGGACTGCAGTACCCATTTTAATCACTAGATGTCAGAGTAACATATTGCTCCTTTAACATCCTGAGTTGACAACATAACAGTTATGCAAACACGACAACTTTGACGTTTCTACCGGTTTCCATCGGCTATCTGCCGGGACAAACACTTAAATGATGCTTGAAATAAAAACTGAACCTACACTTTAATTGATCCTTAACCCACCTCTCCCTTCACGTTCAGCACCGACCCACAGCCTGAAATAAATATGAAGAGAGAAATCATTTGATAGAGTCCGGCATCATGGGACAAAGAATGTCTCTCTGTATAACATCTTGAAAGAAAATGATCTGTGACAATTATTGTAAAATGATTCAGCAGTTAAAGATGTTGTGAAAAATCCCTGTATATGTTATGAGTTATGCTTTATTTCATAGTAAAGTAATGCAACTCACTATTGTCAAAGTGTTCTTGGATAAATGTGGCTCAGTGATAGAGTAGTACTAAATGTTCAACAAAAGTCAAGATGGAAAAACAAAAAAAATAGGGCTTTCACACTTGCAGAAAAACTCCTGATATTTCCAGGAGGAGCTGCATGTGTGAACACCATCAGCCGACATTTTCACTCCGACTCTACCCGGTGTTTCTCCTGCCAGACCCTTAGTATTTTTTCATCCAGGTGTTGGGGTTGTATCAAGTCAACTTTGGTTATATTCTTTAATAATTATTTCTAATTATTAATAATATAAATAAAATATTAAACTATGTTTAATCTCGTTTTGGGGCACCAACCTGTACTCAGGGAAATATAACCACAAT
The DNA here is from genome assembly GCF_963584025.1 of Labrus mixtus. Taxonomy (NCBI): domain Eukaryota; kingdom Metazoa; phylum Chordata; class Actinopteri; order Labriformes; family Labridae; genus Labrus; species Labrus mixtus. The sequence goes on from NC_083617.1 coordinate 27,681,712, forward strand.
ATCACTCAAATCAGTCTCAGATTAGTTATTTAATTACTAATATTATTAATAATTAATAACTATATTTAATAAATTGAAGGCGTGAAATCCGTACACAAAGCCTTCGCACCCAGATTATATCACAATGCAAATACACCAGTAATCACAAACAACTGCTCTCTTAAATTATAACAGGATTTATTTAAACAAAGCAACATCAATCCAAAATCAATGAACTTAATCAAACAAATAACTATCATAAACTAATCTAAGCAACAAACATTATCAAGCAAGGCTTGTGGAAGGGGTGTGAATGTGTGTGTGTGTGTGTGTGAGAGAGAGAGAGGGGGGGAAGAAGAAAAGGGGGAGATGACTTCGTACCCACATGGTCGCTCACGATGGTGCACCTAACAAAGACCTGGGTGTGTGCGTGCGTGTGTGCGTGTGCGTGTGAAAGAGAGAGAGAGGGGGGAAGATTACTCCGTCCCACGTGGTCGCCTTTCCGATGGCGCACACCTAACAAAGACTTAATGTGGCCTTAATGTCTGAAAGAGACCGAGTTCGGCCCTACACGATCTGTGTCTCTGAGGCGTCTGGATGGCCTCGAGTGTATAAAGCTCTCTCTTTATGTGCGTGCGTGTATGTGTGTGTGTATGGCCTGTGTGCGTAATGGCGCGGTGGTGGAGTTAGTCTCCCGATGTACGTCTACCCGAGAATATGTGTGTGTTAGAAAGAGGGAAGAAAATGGGAGAAAATGGGAGGAAAAGAGGAGCGTAGGGGAGGAGAGAAATGCGTGCCTGAAGAGGCCGGATCACAGTCTAACTCCCGCGCCACAACTCAGAGTAATTCCTTTCATTCACAGAAACAAACCAGTGGCCGAATTCAAGTTAATACGGCTTACACTGGCCTTTCTGATCAGAAGAATAATACCCGGTTATAACGCTGTTACGCTGAACACATACAGGACGCAGCGGTCCGAAACAACAAGAGTTTTAAACAGGTAAAACTCAGGACGCAGCGGTCCAACAAAGATAAAAATTACAGTTTCTGCACAAATCAAACAATTGTTAAAAACACTCTCTAAAGCTAATTCTGCCCAGACCTAATTAAGCCTCACTTGTGAATCGCTTTGCCTGCGATTGGTGAAGGAAAAAGGAGTCCGGCGATAAAACAGATCTTCTGTCTGTCCTGGTGTAGAGGCGTCTGATGGCGGCGAGGGTCCCTTACAGCAAGAGCGGCTTCGTTGGTTCTCCGTCGAGGGGAAAGATGTCCGTTGATGTCCTTTCATTGCAGGACGGAATAAGACCGTTATCTTTCTGATAATCTGTTATAGCCTAACGCTCTCCGAGAAACTGAGATGCGTTCACTGGACAATCCGAGCTCGGAATTTAGAACACTGCCGGCCGCGGATTACCTGCACCCAAAACTTAAAACAAAGGAAGATTGTTGCAGGAAACAGGAGGTGAGCTTTGGTCTCCGAGCACTTGAAGTCAGCGCGTGGTAAGAGATTGAACGAGGGGAGTCTCAGAGTTTTATCACCTGGCCGCCTTCCTGTGGGGTCTCCCTCAGGTTCCGGTCCCCCCTTTACGTCACACGCAGGTGTGAAGTACCGCAGGGAATTCTGGGATAAAGAGTCCTTTTGGGCCTCTTGGTGATCTTAGTAAATAACTCAAAGGCCCAAGTCCATGGTTTGACTGTCCTAAGCCTGCGTGGCCCAACACAGGTCAGGAGAATTTCAGGAGCAGTCTTCCTGAAATGATCTAGATATTTTCAGGAGTGCATGTGTGAAAACAAACGTGTATAATAGTGTGTGTGTGTGTGTTTTTGTATTACCTGCGTTGAAGGAGGGGTTATTCTCCAGCTGGGTCACAGCCTCCACCACAGCGTCCATGCTGCTGCCCCCTCCCTTGAGAACAATGTACCCGGCTCGGGCTGCTGCAGACACCCCTGATGTGGAGTTTTGTGCCCGCTCCTTTGGGATATGACCCGCCCCTCCATGGACCACCACAACTGGCAACATGTCAATCACCTGAGAGGTGAAGGAGCACAGTTAAAATGTCATACAGGATGAAGCCACATTCTTTTTTTAAAGGGGATAACGTTGTCTTTGCATTGGCAATCCAAAACGCCCTAAGTCTCTTTCTACATTGACGTGCAGTCGGACAAAAAGGAGAAAGTTCCCGAGTGTTGACGTGAAGTCATACAGTAAAAACTACTTGGAGAGATTAAACAGAAACATGGGACATTACTTTATTTAGACTGACTGTTAAAGACATTATAATTCATTCACATATTAATTAATGTTGTGATGTAAAACTAATGCGTGCTTTAGGCTATACGATGACCTATGTCTGATAACAAGGAGGGGAGCCGGATACAGCAATACTTTGATGTTTGGGGCAGCAGTCCGTGATGACATTACCACAATAATAAACAAAGTAAACAAGGACATATCGATCGCAGAACTTATTAAATCGGAAATCCGTTAAATCTGAGGGGCCCTTGAACGCACCATTTCTACCAACACAACCAACACCTTGTTCTCAAACAAATCGCTGTATCAACTTCAGACGTACGACTAATACATTCAAATAAAAACTCATAATTTACCATTTATTTACAACATTTCTGAATGAAATTCCGCCTGGCTATCTTTACAAAATTACCCAAGGTGTGTCATAGACTACAGTAATAAAGAGGTGTTAACAACGTAAATTATTATTTAAAATTGGCCAAAAATGACTAGCAGAAATATGAGATATATGTTGATATAGGAAAACTAAAGCAGGACTTCATTGCTGAATAGCCTAAACTGTAAGGTAGGTTCGGTGTTATAACAGAATTGCATAATTATTACGGATTATGTGGAGACAGTCTTGAGACATGCAAAAAAGACTGAAGTCATATGAGAGCCAACGCCGTTGTAAACAAGCATTGCGACGTTTCTCTTGGCGTAGAGTGAGTAAACAGACTATCACTGCAGACTATCAGAGAGTGAAACAGACGTAACATACGTAGAGAATACAACAACAAATAACATGCTCTGTTATTTCTTTATCCATTCTTTTCATTCATTCTTTTATTCAAGAAATTCTACATGTACCTGCTGCTGGCTTGACGGACTTGAATAGTGTTTCTTCTCCTGCTTCAAGCTTCTTCTTCTTCTCTTCCTCTCTTTGGGGTCTATGTCAGATCTAATCCATAATGTTGCTTCAGCGCCAACCTCTGGTTGTGTTATTCTTCTCTACCCTGCCATGTCTGGTTTAGTGTTCTTTGAACTATGAAAAAGGCTATCCCTCTGTGGAAAACTATATTTTGTGCTGTTACTGTGTCACCATTTCTTGCCTTTTGTAGGAAAATTTGCTGTGTGTGCGAAATTCTCAATCTGTCATTGTACTTTTTCAGCGCTGTCCCCCACACATCTTTCAGCCTGAGGAGTTTTTAACTAGATTTAAAACAGATAGAAATTCAAAGTGGCGATTCTTTAAGACCAATAAAAGCAAACAAGACCATCAGAGACAATGTTGCTATATTTGTAATTTTCATTGCCTGTGTCTGAGTCCGTGGGAAAGGCATGAGATGAGACTTTTTACACAAGTCACCCATCCTCCACTCCACTTTTGTGTCGACTTTAGACAGTCAACACAAAATAACACAAGTAGATGAAAGTCTTTCTCACTCTACATCAGTTTATTTATTACAAGGTTACACATGAGCTGTCTGAAGAACTTGTGCTACCCAACACAGAGGCATCCAAGGAAACAGAGTGACAGAAAGAAGAGAAGATATCAGGAGAGAAGAAGAATCCTTGCACTGCAACTGTTTCATATAAACACTTTAAATTCAAAGGTCATAGCTGATCCCAACTTACTGGTTCATATGTCAGCAACAAAACATCACAAAAGTCAATAAAGAACAGACAGAGATTCCTGTGAATAGAATTGTCTTATATCCCTTTATAACAACAGTTATACATCTGTTAGTCAATACATACTTATGAAAACACATTAGTGATGTTGTTAACTTGGAATCCTTTGGATCAGTTTTACCATTGCACAGGATTAGCATTTCTCTCCTGTGTGAATCATCATGTGTTTGGTCAGATGGCTCTTAGAACTAAACCTTTTACCACACTCAGAGCAGCTGAAGGGTTTCTCTCCTGTATGAACTAACATGTGTGTGGTTACATTTCCTCTTTGGGTAAAGCTTTTACTGCAAACAGAGCAGATGAAGGGTTTCTCTCCTGTATGAACTAACATGTGTGTGGTCAGACTTCCTCTTTGGGTAAAGCTTTTACTGCAAACAGAGCAGCTGAAGGGTTTCTCTCCAGTGTGAATCACCATGTGATTGGTCAGAGTCCCTTTCTGGTGAAACCTTTTACCACACTCAGAGCAGCTGTAGGGTTTCTCTCCTTTATGAACTAACATGTGTGTGTTCAGCTGTTGTCTTCGGGTAAAGGTTTCACTGCAAACAGAGCAGCTGAAGGGTTTCTCTCCTGTATGAACTAACATGTGTGTGGTTAGATTTCCTCTTTGGGTAAAGCTTTTACTGCAAACAGAGCAGATGAAGGGTTTCTCTCCTGTATGAACTAACAGGTGTGTGGTCAGACTTTCTCTTCGGGTAAAGCTTTTACTGCAAACAGAGCAGCTGAAGGGTTTCTCTCCAGTGTGAATCACCATGTGATTGGTCAGAGTCCCTTTCTGGTGAAACCTTTTACCACATTCAGAGCAGCTGTAGGGTTTCTCTCCTGTATGAACTAACATGTGTGTGGTCAGCTGTTGTCTTCGGGTAAAGGTTTTACTGCAAACAGAGCAGCTGAAGGGTTTCTCTCCTTTATGAACAAACATGTGTCTGGTCAGACTTCCTCTTTGGGTAAAGCTTTTACTGCAAACAGAGCAGCTGAAAGCTTTCTCTCCAGTATGAACCAACATGTGTGGGGTCAGATGTTGTCTTTGGGTAAACCTTTTACTGCAAACAGAGCAGCTGTAGGGTTTCTCTTCTGTATGAACTAACATGTGTCTGGTCAGATGTTGTCTTTGGGTAAACCTTTTACTGCAAACAGAGCAGCTGTGTGGTCTCTTACAAGTCTTTAGTTTCTTATTTTTCAAGTTTAATTCTGACAGATGTTCTCCTGTCTCTTGCCAATCATCACTGTCATCAGTCTCAGGTTCATAAGAGTCTTCAGTCTCGACCTCAGTCTCTGGTTGTAAACGTCTCTCTGGATCTGAGTCTCTCTCTGCATCTGCTCCTCCACAGTCCTCTCCATCAACTCCTGTTTCCATCTGTTCAGTTTGTCTCTGATGAAGCTGTGAGGACTGAGGTTTCACTTCTTCATGTTCACTCTTCACAGAGACAGGAGTGAAGGGGAACTTGGTGGTATCAGCCTCCTCCAGTCCTTGAAGCTGTTCTTCCTCCTGACTGCTCCACAGTTCCTCATGTTCTTCTTTAATGTGTTGGGGCTTAGTGTCCTCCTGGTCCAGAATGTGGCTCCACTCCTGCTGCTCAGGTGGAAGTTCTTCTTTACTCACCAACAGCTGCTGGACATCTGCAGGACACAGTAAACAAACATTAACGGTACTTAAACTGTTTTTTTTTTTTTTTTTTATATTAATGAGGTCAAATGTCAAATGATTTCATTTTCAATGGCTGAAAAGCTTTAGCGGAGCTGCACTTAGCGGTGAATCCCAATAACGCTGTCGGTAGAAACAGCATTCACAGCCACTCCTCTGACTGCTGTTAAATGAGCCGGCGTTCACAACGGCACATCAGTTGAGCCCGGGTTTGATTTTTGCTGTGCTGGAAGGTTGGCTGTTACCAGATCACGCTAGTTTTAGTTCTCCTCTGAACTGTATAAAGTGTCAGACTTTTTTGCCATCCCTAAATTTTGGTTCTCTGACTGTGTAGTACAACTTTTATACACAGCAAGCATGCTTATTTGATTCACAATTAAGAGACTTTGCACGCAGAGTGGACCTCCCGCCTAAAGCCGGTTACTGTACACCTAAGGCTTATACAGTTTACATAAGCAACAAGCAGTCTGGTTGTATAGCTCTCAAACTATGTCTCTGCTGAACTGTACTGGGTGCAGTCAGCTTACACAAAAGTTAGCCAAACTTGAGTGCTGGATTTCCAATCTATCAAATCCATGAGGCAGAATAGCCGCAGAACCTTCCCGTTTCCCAGACCACAACACAACACTCCCCCGGCTCGGTCCTTCTGTCATCACTGAGCCGGCACCGTTAATCATGCAATCCATCGACGAGGAAGACAGGGATTGGCCCAGGCTCGGTGCTAAGCTAAAGTTCAGAACTGTTCCACACCTGCTCCTTTGGAATAGAGGCGAGGTCGGAACCCGCCCCGTACACACCCATCTGGGACCCCTTTCCACGTCTGGGTCCATCTGGTTGTCAAACAAGTTCGAGGTGCTCGGGAAGTTGGAGAAACACCTGTCCACTCACAACCAGGAGCCTCCTGTCGGTCCAGCTCAGCCACCTTCAAAGCCACTTTCGGAAGCGAGTGGAGCCCCAGCCCGTCGGTCTGCAGTTATTGGACACTGTGCTCTGCTACGACACCGATACTCCAGGGAAACCAGCTCCCTGGTCCCAGGTAAGCACCCACATCAACCCACAACCCTTGTTATAGGAGACTCTATCATCAGGAATGTCCGATCTGGATCAGTACTAACATGTGTCCCGGGAGCTACTGTCCGTGACATCACTGACATAGCCATCGAGGTACTTGCAAACAAACCTGTTGTTATGATAATGGCTAAGGAGGATTCACTTCAGTGTCTTTAGCGGTAGGTGTGGTTGGTAGGAGGAGAAGCAGGGTCAGTACTGATGTCACACCTGAGGGGGGTGAGGTGGCTCTGTCTCTGTAATCTTCATTAGCAGCACCTGCGGAGGAGCCGGCGGAAATTGGTTTCGAGTCGAAGAGACGCCACGAGGAAGACGCGAGGACGCAGACACCTGAGACACTGAATCTGAAGTAACGTTTGTTTTTGTTTCAACACTTCATGAACTAAACTGATACGAAAGAGAGGGCTGGTGGAGGAGATCGTACCCAATTGACTCCGTGGATCGGGCTGTCCGAATGAGCTGGTTGAGGCAAGTACAAGGATCTTTGGGGTGAGTGACCTACACGCACCCCTCAAACAGACAGGACAGTTGCACACACATTCAGGTAAGGCAGGATACACATTCACATTTACACAACACATAAGGCGAGGCATTTAAGTTACGGGGTCACCGGCCTTAACGTTAAGCGCTAGGATAGCATTTAGCTGCTTTTTTACAGTGCAGACGCTTTTCTTCTTGCTCTCTGCTTTGCTTACATTCTTTTGCTGATATCTTCTTTCTTTCTAAACCTAATTTAATCGACAGCCGGTCCTGGACATTTCCAAATCCTCAGGACTGTATTTTTTGATAGATACAGGAGGTCTTTAGCCATATTTTTAACAGTTTTTGACCTCTGCATCGCTACACGACTGTGGCCTGACAAGAGCACAAGCCTGTGCCGCAGTACTTTGAAACGCTGTACACAGCTAAAGCTAATCAGCAACAAGATGCCTCCCTTCTCCAAGGACGATTACCACAAACTTCTTCAGAAAATTGCAGTGCTGGAGACAAAGATGAATCGTCTAGAAGTGAATGTGGAAGTGAACGGACTGTGCGGGAATGACACCAAATTACCACTAACTCAGAATAGTGGACGAGAGCAAGCTAACACACGGCTAAGGAGCACAGAGACCTCTACAATGACAAAGGTGGGCTCTGTTTTGTCTAATAAGTCTATGAATGGTAGTCCTCCTTGGAACTGTCTTGGTGCTAAGCCGAAGAAGAAATAATTTCTCTGGGAAATGGGAGGACGGATAACAGGCAGAGCACAGCGAGCTGAGATATGTGATGAGACCGGCTGGCCTGCACTACCTCCCCTGCAAAGTGCCTCTTCAACCCCTGTATCTAGAGGGACACAGCCGTGGACAGCTGTGAAAGGGAAGGTTAGGAACAAACCTCCCCCACAAATTAATGTGGAACTACAGAACAGATATTCCCCTCTGTTGCAGAGCCCTGGATCTTCATCTGGTTCTCCATCCTCAGACACCAGGGTAAGGACTGAAAACATATCAAAAAGTAAAAGGCTACAGGGAAAGCTAAAGCCTGGGCTTGAAACTCTGATTGTGGGTGACTTTGCTGTTAAAGATGTACAAAGGATGTGCGGTAAAAACACAGAAGTACTGTGTTTTCCCAGAGATATGGTCTCTGATTTAGCAGAAAGGATCCTGCATATTGTGGCTGAACACCCGACTGAAGAATGTCATACTGCACATTGGGTCAAATGATGTCACAAAACAACAATCTGAAGTCTTGAAGCAGGACTTCACTGGTCTGCTGAAGATGGTCAGCCCCTTGGATGTGGATGTGTTTATCAGTGGCCCCATACCACCAGTCAGAAGAGCAGAGGAGAGATTCAGCAGGTTGTTGGCACTGAATAACTGGCTTACAACTGCATGTAATGCCCATTCAGTGAATTTTATTAACAATTTTAACATTTTCTGGGAACGCAGACATCTTTTTAAGGCAGATGGATTTTGCCTGAACATGTCAGGGGTGAAACTGTTCACCTCTAACCTATTTTACTCCCTGCCTCAAACATCACTTCTCTCTGCCAAGGACAAGAGACAAAAGAAAACAGCTTTCAAGAAAGACAAAACACAGCGTGATGGAAACCTTTGTCAAGAATCACGTCTGCCAGTATCTGAGGAGAGACCTAAAGAGGAGAGACATCGGAACCAAGAGCAGGGGTCTCCATCCACCTTCGACCCCCTCACCAACACCTCTGAAGTCTCACCGCCCTGGCCCCCTCGAACCCCGATCAGATCATCATCTCCCTCCTCCCCCCACCTGGAGTTCACTGACCAGATGAAGGAGTTGGTCAATGCTGGATTAAAAAGTACCCCCCGCCCCTCTCCCTTTTTCTCTTCCATAAACACCCGACGGCGCCCACCATCGTCCGTTCCGACACAGCTCTCACCCCCCCCCCCGTCCCTCCGCGGGTGCGTCATATTTTGTCTCCTCAGCTTGATAAGGATGATATGCAGAACATTCAGAGGTCAAACTGATGTGTTGTTTTGGGTCCAGGCTGCAAGGATATCAGCAGTCATGACTCTCTCCAGGATAAGCCGGGGCCCTGAACGTCAGTAGGTTCCAAAATCTCTGTGATGATAGCTAATAGAAGAATAAAGGGGACTCTGCCAAGAAACAAAAGGCAGTTATGTGATTTTGCAAACTTGTCAAACTTAGCATCCATTCCTTTTGAGCCACAACCTGTCCCAAAAACATTAGTAGATGAAGCTTCTAGGACCCTAAAGCTGGCCCTACTAAACATTAGATCACTAGCAGGGAAATCATTTTTAATCAATGATTTTATTATTGAGCACAAGCTTGATTTTATGTTTTTAACTGAAACTTGGTTAGATCAAAATAACAGTGCAGCTGTTCTTATCGAGTCAACCCCTCCCAACTTCAGTTTTGTAAGCGAGGCTAGAGTGCATAAGAGGTTATTTCAAAAAAGTTTCCCAAGTCATGGCTCCAGATCTATTACAAATTGTAAACCTGTCTCTTCTCTCAGGTGTCTTCCCACAGGCCCTGAAAACAGCAGTCATCAAGCCACTATTAAAAAAGAACAATCTGGACAAGTCAATAATGAACAATTACAGGCCGATATCAAATCTTCCTTTTTTAAGTAAAATAATCGAAAAAGCTGTTTTTCAACAGTTAAATAACTTGACATTGAGCGACTGTTTCAATGTCTTCCAGTCAGGTTTTAGACAAAATCACAGCACTGAGACAGCTCTGGTTAAAGTGTTTAATGACATCCGTTTAAACAGACAGTGGCAGAACCTTAGTCTTAGTTTTACTTGATCTCAGTGCTGCGTTCGACACAGTTGACCACAATATGTTACTCGACCGACTGGAAAACTTGGTGGGAGTTTCTGGCACAGTACTAAACTGGTTTGAATGGTTCCTACTTAAAGGACAGGGACTTCTTTGTGTCTATAGGTAACTTCAAATCTGAGCAAACAAAAATTACTTCCCCAAGGTTCCATCCTGGGGCCTCTTCTGTTTAACCTCTACATGCTCCCACTAGCTCAGATTATAAAAAACAATAAAATGGGGCAACCATGGTCCCATAAAAGCACTGAGTAAATACATAGAGCAAGTCAATGAGTGGATGTGCAAAAAATTTCTCCAGCTAAACAAAGACAAAACTGAGGTTGTTGTTTTTGGAGCAAAGGAGGAGCGACTAAGAGTCAGCAATCAGCTTCAGTCAGTAAGACTTAAAACCACAGACCAGGCAAGAAATCTGGGCGTAGTGATGGACTCAGACCTCAATTTTAAAAGCCACATTAAGACAATTACAAAGTCAGCCTACTATCACCTGAAGAACATATCAAGAATTAGAGGACTTATGTCCCAGCAGGACCTGGAAAAACTTGTCCATGCTTTTATCTTCAGTCGTCTTGATTACTGCAACAGTGTCTTTACAGGTCTGCCTAAAAAATCAGTCAGACAACTGCAGCTGATCCAGAACGCTGCTGCTAGAGTCCTCACCAAAACCAAGAAAATGGATCACATCAGTCCAGTTCTGAGGTCCTTACACTGGCTCCCAGTCTGTCAGAGAATAGACTTTAAAATCTTGTTGCTGGTTTATAAAGCACTGAAATGTTTAGGGCCAAAATACATGAGTGACCTCCTGATTAATTATGAACCATCCAGACCGCTCAGGTCGTCTGGGACAGGTCTGCTCTCTGTCCCCAGAGTCAGAACCAAACACGGAGAAGCAGCGTTCAATTTCTATGCTCCTTATATCTGGAACAAACTCCCAGAAAACTTTAAAAGTTCTTTTAAATCGAGGTTGAAGACACACCTGTTTACAGCTGCCTTTCATTAAACAATTTTAATAAGATTTTAAATTTTAACTCTGCACTGTAACTTTTTTTATACTTTTTTTTTTAACTCTTTTTATATTTTTACTTTATTTATTTCAATTAATTTAATTTGAATTATTTTTATTTGAACATATGCTCAGATTTAATAATTTCAGTGATTTTTAAATGTTCTATTTTAATGTTTCTTTTCTTTCCTCTGTCATGATGCTTTTGATGTCTTGTGTGAAGCACTTTGAATTGCCTTGTTGTTGAAATGTGCTATATAAATAAACTTGCCTTGCGTGTTAGCTCGTAACACCTGTAATCAACAAAGTCATAATCCACGTAAACAGCAGTCCGAACTACTGAAAGCTGACTTTGTCCAATTGTTCACTACACTGAAAAGATCCGTAAGCCAAATTCATGTGTCCGGTCCTTTCCCCTCCTGTGGCCGCGGTTTTGGGCGTTTCAGCCGGCTGCGGGCACTGCACACCTGTGGCTCTCATCTGCATGCGCTGCACATGGTGTCAACTACACTGACAATTTTAACCTCTTCTGGAACCCAAAGGAGCTGTTCCGGGACGACGGCATTCACCCAAACTGGGGCAAAGCTACTGTCGGGAAACATTTTTAACGGTGTTTCCCACTCACATGTTCCGTTCCCAGGTCAGTGTTTCCCCTACCATTATATTAAGGGGGCGGCCTGCCCCCCCAACAGATTCCTTCAAGTGTTTGTGTCGCCATGTCGGCTTGTCCCCACCCCCCCAACGCTTGAAACTTAGGGGAAACACTGACTACTTGAATCATTTGATTTATACATGCTTCCACTACAATCATGAAGAAACACAACATATCATACCACTCATATGCTGATGACACACAGGTATACATTTCACTCTCATCTAAGCCGTATTGATAAACTCACAGAGTGTATAAAAAATATCAACTCCTGGATGTTCGAAAACTTTTAAAAACTCAACAGACAAGAATGAATGACTCATTGTTGGTCCAGAAAACTCAGAGAGACATCCATCTACACCTCAAATCCATGTCAATTAAACAAAGTGAGCAGGCCAGAAATCTTGGAATTATTTTAGACTACGACCTTAGCTTTGAAAATCACATCTCCAACATTACCAGAACAACATTTTACCATTTAAAGAACATATCAAAACTCAGATCCTTCAGATCCCAAACAGACGCAGAGAAATCAGGTTAGATTACTCTAACGGTCTGTATGCCGGGTTATCCAAACAATCTGTGAAACAACTCCAATTTATTCAAAAGCCAGAGTCCTGACATACACAAGAAAATTTTAACATATTACTCTGATCCTAAAAACACTTAAGGGTTCAGGTATATTTCTGCCCTGCTCACAGACTACAACCCGACCCGGGCCCTCAGGTCATCAAGTGAAGGTCTGTTAGTCATACCAAGAATCAAATCAAAGTCTGGAGAGGGGACCTTTAGTTACTGTGGTCCTTCTCTCTGGAACAAACTACCTGCTAACCTGAGGTCCATCACAACTATCTCTACTTTTAAAGCTAATCTGTTCTCTCAAGCATATGAATAATTAGTCTTTGAGTATGTGTGTGTATGTCTTTTTTGTTTTGTCATGATTGTTGAGATAACCATTTGTCTCTTGTATTACTATGATTTTATCATCAATGTAGAGCACATTGAGCTCACCTATAATTAAAAGTGCTTTATAAATGTTCTGTTCTATTCTATTTATCAGCTCCTTTACGGTAAACAAGACGAGGGTCCTGCAGACCCATGGGACACGACAGAAAGGAGACACTTCAAAAATAAAAGCACGGAAAAGGATAGATAGATAGAATGCAATGTGATTTTCCCTGTATTAAATTGCACTTAAAAGCATTGTCTTCATAGGTTACTGAAATGATTTGCAACCCTATCCAGACATTGATTTTATGTGCAAATCAAAACAGGGAATGTCACAATGCATTCTGTTGTGTGATCGAAGTTTGACCATAGTTTACTTTAAATGTTTACAGTGAAATGTTCCCACATTTATTATTACACTGATGGATCATGTCTAGTATAGCTATCTATCTAGTCTTTTGTCTGGCTTTTATTTTGAAGGGTTTTCTTTTAGTCCAGTGTCACATGGGTCCGCACGACTCGCTTCTTGTGTACTCTGAGTAGTCCTTTATTTCTGCAGCATTGAACTCCACTACTTTAGCTATGTTAGCTAGCATAACTGAGTGTTGCTGTATCTGTACCTAGAGTGTCCACTTTTCCAGTGAGCTGGTTTATAGTGTTCAGGACTTCGTTCATTCCTTCCCTACCTTCCTCTGACCCAGTGTCCTTCTTTTTAGTTGCTGGTGGGTTCTTCGCTGGAGAGAAAGGCTCTTTTCTTTTGGAGCTCTCGGTAGAGACATCCATCTTAACATCATCATGGCCATAAATCTCCGCGCTACTGCGGGCTGAAGAGAGCTTCTTGTTCTTCTTCATGCTGCAATTTCCGGAGCACTTTATGGTTAAAGCGTCGGTATGATGAATTAGAGATTCATACGATCAGATAGAATTGAGTTGGATTGTAAAGTATGTGTAAAATTGGGACAAGCAGACGGAGCTCAGAAAATACGCTGCACCCGGTCCGCCATCTTGCCGGAAGTCAGAAGAAGAAATAGAGGATATTGCGTTTATTTCCGGTTGTTTCTTAGCACGTGTGTTCTGTAAAGGGATTCAGTTGACGGCTGCTCGCTGCTGTTATCAGAGATATAACAGAAGAAACAACAAGTGGATACTTAGAGGAGCTCCACCGACAAAGAAAACTGCTGGATGTGATTTTAACTCCTGAAATCAAGCTACAGAGAACAGGTTGGTTTTCTTTCCACTGCTGGAAACGAGTTTCCTGCTCATGTTTCAGGGAGCAGAGCCTTTAGCTAACTTCCACAGACGCACACAGCACAGTGTTAGTAGCAGCTAGCTCCTGCTAACAGCTAACTTCCTTAGACAACAGACTGTAAAAAGAATTAACGGGACAAGGTCCCCGGTGACTCCTAGACTGTAAGGCTGCAGCCTGGCTACTCTCTTCTGTGTGCCTGAAGCCGAGCCCCCTGAGCTTCTAATTTTCAACATAAAGCTCCGAAAATAAAAATATCTGTAGTGTACATGTGATATATTACAAACATACTAGGTGCTTATATACGACGGAGGATTAGGGCCATTTTTTTTTTTAATTTTGAGATTAAACTCGTAAATTTACGATTTTAATTTACAAAAAAAAAAAATGTAACGTGGCCCTAATCCTCCGTCGTACTTATACATTCAAGACTAAATAAAAAAAATAAGCAATTTCGCCATTCTATATGTATATGTGCTTTTTGAGTTATATATAAACACACAGCTCAATCAGCAGGTTCGGTTCAGCTGTTGAAACAAACGTCGCTCTAACTCTCTCCTCTGCGTGGCTCATTTGAACGTCTCTTCATTCATTCATTTGGGCTTCTTGTAAACCTCGGGCGCCTTACTCCATCTTCTTCATCTTCTACATTCTTATCTTCTTTTGGTGCGGTGGTAATGTTTGAATTAATGGATTTCCTTGGCTTTTCTTTCTAGTTGAGTGTTTTATCCCAGCAGCAGTGTCTACTAGAACTTTTACTATAGTTTTGTGTTTTAATTACTTTTATTTTTTGCTTTTACGTGTTTTTATGATGTTTTGGATGTAATGTATTTTGCCTAATTTACTGTACAGCACTTTGGTCCGCCTCGGCTGTTATAAATGTGCTATATAAATAAAGTTGACTTGACTTAATCATAGACTGTAAATATTAATTAATGCGCGAGTTCGTAAACTGCTTCTTGACCCAGCGCACTTGCCGTTGTTAATTTCTGGAGGAGCGGGGCGCCAGAGCACATGAGACGAGAGCACACAGACGAGAGAGCGCCAGGATGCAGCCATACCCAACTCCTAGACTATAAGGCTGCAGCCTGCTGACTGGCTGTAGTATAGGTCATAAACCCCGCCTCCTCAATGATAACAGATGGGATGTGGGTGAAACTGTAAAGTTAAAATACTCGTCACATCATTTTTTTCCAAACCTAAACTCTGCTGTGATCATTAGTTATTATCACCCTACATTGTGTTCAAGTGCTCATTTTTCTGTGAAGTTTGTTTTAAATAAGTTATTTGAGGTTGAAAAACTGGATTTTACGTCATATTTGACAATGATTGACAGCCGCTGATCTTGCGTAGCTCTCTTTGTGAATAACAAAGTTATGTAGTGAAGGAAAGCCGAGACGACATTGAACATTTCCACTCCGTGTTTGTCTCTGTTGGACTGACTGAATGAGTTGTTCTGCTGTAAACACATCTAACCAACCTGTGGGATTTAAGGATATCTGCGTTAACTTGGTAAGTTGAAATGTTTGTTTAATGTGCTGTTCGGGGGTAATGTCGTTAGCTAGCTAGCTAACACTGAAGTAGGCTAACAGAGCTAACGTTATGGTGTCAGTAATATGTTACTGATAGCTGGCTGTGACGGACATTATTTATCTTTTTATTTCAGTAAAGAATCAGGGGAATCCTGATAAACTATGCTGGCTGTGCTTCATGATACTACAACTTAACTGTGCTCGAGATTCATATTAATGAACGATCAGATCTGTAGTAAAGTTCAGCATATAGTTGCTGCATCACCGACAATAACTTTACTTTACAGTCTGTTAAAGTAAAACAGAATATGTCCTGATGGTCTACATTATATAACTTCACTTTACGGTCTGTTAAAGTAAAACAGAATATGTCCTGATGGTCTGCATTATATAACTTCACTTTACGGTCTGTTAAAGTAAAACAGAATATGTCCTGATGGTCTGCATTATATAACTTTACAGTCTGTTAAAGTAAAACAGAATATGTCCTGATGGTCTACATTATATAACTTCACTTTACGGTCTGTTAAAGTAAAATAGAATATGTCCTGATGGTCTACATTATATAACTTCACTTTACGGTCTGTTAAAGTAAAATAGAATATGTCCTGATGGTCTACATTATATAACTTTACTTTACAGTCTGTTAAAGTAAAATAGAACATGTCCTGATGGTCTACATTATATAACTTCACTTTACGGTCTGTTAAAGTAAAATAGAATATGTCCTGATGGTCTGCATTATATAACTTTACAGTCTGTTAAAGTAAAACAGAATATGTCCTGATGGTCTACATTATATAACTTCACTTTACGGTCTGTTAAAGTAAAACAGAATATGTCCTGATGGTCTGCATTATATAACTTCACTTTACGGTCTGTTAAAGTAAAATAGAATATGTCCTGATGGTCTATATTATATAACTTCACTTTACGGTCTGTTAAAGTAAAACAGAATATGTCCTGATGGTCTACATTATATAACTTCACTTTACAGTCTGTTAAAGTAAAACAGAATATGTCCTGATGGTCTACATTATATAACTTCACTTTACAGTCTGTTAAAGTAAAACAGAATATGTCCTGATGGTCTACATTATATAACTTCACTTTACAGTCTGTTAAAGTAAAACAGAATATGTCCTGATGGTCTACATTATATAACTTCACTTTACAGTCTGTTAAAGTAAAACAGAATATGTCCTGATGGTCTGCATTATACAACTTCACTTTACGGTCTGTTAAAGTAAAACAGAATATGTCCTGATGGTCTGCATTATTAATAACATTAACAGTTGGTCAGTCTGCTCAGTGTGCACAGACTGTAAGAATAACAGGCTCGACTTTCTTCTGCTCCCCGTGATGCTGAAATTTAGCAGAACCTGAGGACAGATCTTATTTCAGGTCTGAGGCATAAACATCACAGTAAAATTCATTATACTTCACATTTAACTCCATGATTGTTTTTCTTTATTACAGAAGATGCCCTCAGATTCAGATCCATCAGCAACCACTGACAACATGGAGGACTCGTCCCCTGAGCGTTTCCTGTCCTCTCTCGATGGAGTTCTTCTCTTTAGTTATTAACTCTCGAAAACAGCAGCACAAAATGCCAGACTGTTTGACAAGTGTGTGATTGAATAAATGGAAATGGAATCTCATGTGTATCTTGCTATGCTTATTGGCTTTAAATGTTTAATATTAAATAAGTTTGAAGGCCATTTATCTCAGACGAGACCGGCTGTGACAAGCTGAGCTCGTCTGTTAGCTTTGCTGTTGTCTTAGCTGTTGTTGGTCAAGAAGAAATTAATGTCAGTTCAAAGCCTTTTCAAATGTGAGCTATAAACTTAACTGCTAAATTATTTTACTGTGACCAACACGTTGTAGTGCTCCAGTTAATCAGAGACAGTCATCAGCTTTTTATAATGTTTATTTAAACATTTTATGAAAAAAAAAAAACTTCAATAAACAACCCCTGGCTTCATTAACCATGTGGAAAATAAGTAAGGGAGACCATCAGGTCCAATTGCTGGGACATAGGAGAAAGTATAAAAAAACAATTTAACAAAGAAATCCCAACAAAAATCAAATAAAGTGTAGAGATCCTGGATGATTGTTTGACTGTTAAAATATGATGGAAAAGCAAATCCAACACAACCCTCCAGCATTTGGCCTTTCAAACACAGGGCAACATCATGTTAAGAAAAATAGCAGCATTGAATATTGACCAGGATCTCTTGTGTTTTCTCTGAGGATGACTATGGTAGCCTTCTCACTGTTCACTGTCACAAAGCACCAGACTCTGTCCACCTTCTTCAGTTGTACAGACGTCGATCAGCTCCTCTGGGTGATGGCAGAGAGGACTCTTCATCTGGGAGAGCTGCTGATGTAAGGTCATTTCTACCACAGTGGATGAGCAGGGCATCTGGCACAGCTCTTAGTCCAAGCACAGGTGAAAAAAGGAGGAGGTTCCTTCAAACTGCGACCCCAGCCTGACCACTGTAACAGGTGTGCAGACGAAGGTTGAAATTAGTCATTTTTAGGTTCTGTTGATTGTAAAATGGAAAAGAAAACATTACCTTTCTATTTAACATTTAGCTGGTGTATGACTCAGTGTGATTTTAATTTTAAAAGACTGTATTGTCAACAATATCTTGTTTTTACAATCCTCTTATGAAACTTAAAACAAATCACAGGATATATAACTTTTAACAGATGATTTTAACTTACACTTCACCTCTGTGGAAGATGTCAGACCAGCTGCTTTTATCTCTTCTTTGCATAAATGAAGACACAAAAAACAATTGATTTACTGTTCACTTAAATATATTAGAAAAGGAGACATGAATCACATTGCAAACTATCAGTTATAATAGCGGGATTTTGAAAAACAGTCTTTAAATATTAGACTTTGAATACGGCGCTTGCATGTACTTACACATTTCTTCATAACACTCGTAGACCGGCAGGGCGCTTTCGATGTAGCTGGGCTGTGTAAGTCATCAGGGCAGTACGCTAAATGGGCGGGGCATGTTACCAGGGCTCCTCCCGCCGGACCCTACTGTGCAGACTCTGACTCCAAAATCGCAAGATGGAAGGGGCGTATTTTGGCTTCAAGAACGTTGAGTGGGAACAGCTACAGTGCGCGCCCACTGCCTTAGACGCACATTGTTAGTAGCAGCCAGCTCCTGCTTCAAAAAGCAGTCCGAGTACCGTTAATGTTTGTTTACTGTGTCCTGCAGATGTCCAGCAGCTGTTGGTGAGTAAAGAAGAGCTTCCACCTGAGCAGCAGGAGTGGAGCCACATTCTGGACCAGGAGGACACTAAGCCCCAATACATTAAAGAAGAACATGAGGAACTGTGGATCAGTCAGGAGGAAGAACAGCTTCAAGGACTGGAGGTCGCTGATACCACGTTCCCAAGTTCCCCTTCACTCCTGTCTCTGTGAAGAGTGAAGATGAAGAGAAACCTCAGTCCTCACAGCTTCATCAGAGACAAACTGAACAGATGGAAACAGGAGTTGATGGAGAGGACTGTGGAGGAGCAGAACCAGAGAGAGACTCAGATCCAGATAGACGTTTACAACCAGAGACTGAGGTCGAGACTGAAGACTCTTATGAACCTGAGACTGATGACAGTGATGATGGGCAAGAGACAGGAGAACATCTGTCACAATTAAACTTGAAAAATAAGAAACTAAAGACTGGTAAGAGACCACACAGCTGCTCGGAGTGTGGTAAAAGATTTAACCAGAAAGGGACTCTGACCAGACACATGTTAGTTCATAAAGGAGATAAACCCTACAGCTGCTCTGAGTGTGGTAAAAGGTTTAACCAGAAAGAGAATCTGACCACACACATGTTAGTTCATAAAAGAGAGAAACCCTTCAGCTGCTCTGTTTGCAGTAAAAGCTTTAACCGAAGACAACATCTCACCACACACATGTTAGTTCATAAAGGAGAGAAACCCTTCAGCTGCTCTGTTTGCAGTAAAAGCTTTACCAACAGAGTAAATCTGACCACACACATGTTAGTTCATACAGGAGAGAAAGCTTTCATCTGCTCTGTTTGCAGTAAAAGCTTTACCCGAAGAGGAAGTCTGACCAGTCACATGTTAGTTCATACAGGAGAGAAAGCCTTCAGCTGCTCTGTTTGCAGTAATAGCTTTACCCGAAGAGGAAGTCTGACCACACACATGTATTGAGCTGTCAGGACTTGGCCACACAGTCATATTTAACCACCAGTGTATGGTTTTTACCTCAGTTGGTCATGATACTGCTTTATTTTTTTCCCTTGGACAAATACTGCCATGCATCTGAGTTTTCCGATCATCTCCACTTGAACTTTCCACAACTAAAGCACTGTGGAGGGTTTCAGCTCTTAAGGAGCCGAGGTTCTACAAGGTCCAAGGTCTTGGACATCATTCCCTGTCCAGAGGATGGGTATACTCCGGAGAGACTGTGCAGCAAAGAACTTGGAGTTGGGGCAGCAGTAATTTATATAAGGCCACTCCAAAAAGATATAGACCTGGAGGTAACATTGTGTTTCAGCGGTAGTTAGGGCTGGGCGATATGGTTTAAAATGAAATCTCCAAGATATGTCATGTAGTAATTACATGTGATTTATTGCATGGTACAAATTAATTTAATTGTGTTGTCTAATTTTTGCTTTTTGCTAGAGTCCACCCAATGAGACCATCACTCCGCAAACTTCTGGACCACAAGTACAATGTGTGTACTGCACAGAGAAGTTTAGCTTCTCTGAGATGGAAAACCACATTGACAGTTGTGAGAAGTGAGACCTATTTATCATTTATACATGTAATTTCTTTTTAATTTGTTAAGTTTTACACATTCCTTAATCCTAGATCACCAGTTGGGACAATGTTGTACATAATTTAGGAGTGCAAGTTTGAAAAATGTCGCCCATGACCATGATGACAAATTGCACTACTGTAGGTGATGCTGTAGCTTTATTACTGTATATTAACAATCTTTATTTTAACATCTCAAGAAAATATAACTTGGATGCTAATGCCTCAGAGGGAACTCGTTCAGGAACCTCAGAGGGAACTCGTTCAGGAACCTCAGAGGGAACTCGTTCAGGAACCTCAGAGGGAACTCGTTCAGGAACATCAGAGGGAACTCGTTCAGGAACCTCAGAGGGAACTTGGTCAGGAAACTCAGTTGCTGCTAGTTCATCAGGCAGCCAAAGTATATTGAAAGACAATAAAGGTAGAAGCTTTGAAGGTATAATTTTATGTGTTTTTTAACACATTCACTTTTTGAATACATTAAAAAAGAAAATGTATATACGATGTCATTGCAAAATATATTCAATTTAGCTTCTGTCCTACAAATGGTAAAATCCAGATTTGGACTTTTTTTTGATAATGACTTTGTTTTCACAGAGTGGATGACAGAGCCTGACATTGCTGTTGCGGCCAACATGTATCGACGTCACTTGCTCAACAATGCTGAAAACAAGCCTGAGTTGGTTGCAAGGCTTGATCTTAGATCCAGTGAGGAAGATCGTGAAAGAGAGATTCTAACTCTACAAAAAGCCAGGAATTGACTGGGCAAGCATTTGCACCATTTTCTGTCATACTAAGGGGTAGGTAACTCTCACTGAAGGTTCCTGGCAGAGTTCCCTCTGAGGTTCCTTTTACTGTAAGATGACAATCAGAGTTTTAAATTCAAGCTGTATTAAATTGTTTATTCAATTTAATCATGCATTCTATCACCCTATATTAGACCTAATAACTAGCTGAAATAAAATAGATTTGACCCAGACACATCATAGAGGAAGGATACAGATCATTAGGATGGGATGTGTTCTGTTGCCATTCCGTTAAATTGAATCTACAAAGTTATACCTGAAACTACTTGTATTTCAGGTGATGCAGCTGTTGGGGATGGTGTAAAACGCCACTTCTTTTCAATGATAATGGATAAAATCCAATTTGGATTTGACCTTGACCTTGGTAAGATTTTACAATTTATTTTGTTAAACAGCAGACTAGTCAGTGGTTGCCTCTAAAACCCTGTCTGGACTAAGGATCACATGCTATAAAATGGGACAGTTTTTGAATTTTTTTATAACTCATCGGATTTTATTTTATTAAGGAAAACGGCTATGCCCATATAAGGGTTGTGGCAGATTTGATTGACAGCTCTGCGCGCTACATCTGTCTGTCAGGTCAGCAGGTCAGGAGGATAACAGCTTGATCCGTCTGATTTCTCCTCTTTTTTACTTCGTTTGGAGAGTTTGTTTAACACATATCTGACAACATACATGGCTTGCTGTGCTGTTAACAGACCATCCAAGAAGTTGATGCTTCAGTTTTTTTCGGTAAGTGATATAGTAGTGTTATATTTACTGTTTACTCATGTCGGTATTTATATTTACGGACCTTTAGCTTGTTTAGCGTTAGCTTGTAAACCAGTCGGCTAACTGTACTCAGTGTAGCCCATTATTTACAATGGTTTAGAAATGTTTGTTAAGATTTTGTAAGACAGAGTTTGTGTGATGTTAGAAGCTAAAGGTTCACCTCGGTGGTTAACCGCAGACTGTAAATCTGGTTATCTGACGTTATGATGAATGTTATACTCCACGTAAATGTCGACATTAAAAAACTAAACTTTGTGTAGTAATTATCCGTCAGTAACATAAACTGAACTCAATTGAACCTAATATGCTGTGTAGGTTATAGAGGATGACATTAACGTTACATGGTTGATGTAGTGTCTTAAGATTTGTGCAAACTGTTACCAAATTAAAAAAAAAAAATTCACTTTGTATGAGTTCAGGGAAATTTAATCTGGTTATTGATATAGTTCTTCATCGTTACAGATGCTCGTACAAAGAATATAGCAGTAGAAATATAAAATATAAATAACATATGGAATGAAAATAAGATATAAAGCAATAAGTACAAGAAATAGTTTGAAGAATACAGCCATGTACCTAGCTCATGTTAATAATAAATGAGCTACTGTATGTTCTGTACTAAAGCACAGAGAGTTGGGACCTGTTAATGATTTAAATAATTCAGGTTATATTTGTTTCATGGTAAGATGAAGTACTATCCACAATAAACTGCTTAATTTTTCCTCACAAAATCTGAGGCAATTTGATGTGGAATATCATTGTGCAAGTGAGTGAGAGAGCTGAAAACAGCATGATTACAATAAGGTTTATCTTATTAACTTTGAATAGATGTTGATTACCTGAATACTGTACCTTTGTTGTCTGGGTAGTACACTGTTGAATTTATAAATGTACTCTTACACACAGATGAATACAGAAAATGCACAAACAAATTGATTTAATGAATAAGTGATATTTTCTCTCTTTCTTTGCCATCCTGAAGACCCCGCACTAAAAGTCCATGTTCTCCTGGATCCATGTCACATGCTCGAGCTTCTTCAGAATGACTTTTCAACAGTCGAAGTTCTGGTGAGAGAAGCAGTACATGAAGGAGCTCCACAGGCTTCAGGAGAAGGAGGAGGGTTTGCAGCTTGGAAGACTGTATTCATGCTTCAGCTGTTCAAATAAAAATAGATCTCCTCCAAACAACTTGCAATCAAACCATTTTCTTCCCATTTTAAAACCCTTTGTCCAGTTTAGATGGAAGAAGTTGATATTATGTGATATTGATCTGGGAAGACTACATTTCTAAATCTGTGTTTTTATTCACAAGTTATTGATCTTATTTACTCTCGATGTATCTTGATTTAAGAATGGGGCTGTGTTTAAGGGCATATTTTGCAATGACTCTGTTCCATCCCATTTTCAGAAATGAACTACATTAGTATTTGGTTAAAAAAAATGTCAAAAGAATAAAAAGTTGTGGGGCACTAGTGGCGCAGTGGTTGGTGTGCGCGCCCCATGTATGGAGGCTGTCGTCTCAAGTGGGCGGCCCGGGTTCACATCCCACCTGTGGCCTCTTTCCCGCATGTCATTCCCCACTCTCTCTCTCCCTGATTTCCGACTCTATCCACTGTCCTATCTCTACATTAAAGGCATAAAAAGCCCAAATATAAATCTTTTAAAAAATTTAAAAAAAAAGAATAAAAAGTTGTGTAAAAGTAGACTTCCTTCCCTAAGCTATTGAGTTGAGCATTAATGCACATTTTAGTCTTGTCATTTCAAATCTGAAATGTATACTCATAAGTAGACATAAAGGAGTGCATTTATATAGAAATATTTTTTTAATCTGGAAAACCACATTCAAAACGTCTGTTTTTACAGCAGAGATTAACATGTTTACAGCTTGGTACAAAACAAACAAATAGGTCTGATTAGCTCATGTCTCGATCGACACACTGTACGGGGGTCGTTTGATTTGATGAAGGATAAGAGTTATTCACAATAAGGCGTGTAGCTGACCAGCTTGACAGGCGGGTGTGGTGTAACGGTTTGTCAAGAGGCTTAAAACCCGCCTCAGCCATAGCTCTCAGCCTGTGGGTGACATCACTCAGGCCACCCGGGGGAGACCTCCCTCGCAGCGAGCTGTTGAAGAGAAGCAACCAAAGTCCACCCCAGAAGAACCAACAAATGCAGATGTTGTTGAGGCCCAGGTTTCTTCCTCTGTCTCTGCAGCTCTCTGGGCACCTCAAAGGACCAGTCACCGATAATCCACACTGTGTCTATAGGAGAAATACAAAGATGTTCAATTAATGCCTCAGACAAGACAAAATGTACAGTTAACTACATGTGACAGCTCAGGGTGTTTTTTTGTTATTAGCCACATCTGCAGGAATAATATTGAACAAGGTAGCTGCAACTCATAATAATAGATACCAGTCTTTAACATTATTTTTTCTAATACTTAAAGTTTTTGGTGTGAAGCTGACACTGTCCACAGACTCATTTCATGACTTCACGGGGTTCTATAGAAAACAAATATCTTATAATAAATACTAAATATTTATTTTTCAATGGTCATGTTCACCCACATCACTGTTGACATCAGTAAATATAAGACACAAACATTCCTCTTTTTGTCAGAACAGTAACATGAACTGTATGCTTTGTAATATTGATTTCTTCTGGATGTCACATATTTATTTACAGTTTATGGATAAAACTTTTCTAATGTATTGCTCTGCTAACACTGACAAAGTCTAGTAACTGCTCTGACAAATAACTAATAACCATAATTGTATATTTAAAAAAGTGTAGTTTTAAGACTGTAATTAAATATTTGGGTTGAATATAATTCATTTTAACTGTGTTGTAGAAAAGTTAAATTACTGTTTATAGAGTTTTCTCAGGACGAACAGGAAAGCAGTAGGGGATGCTAGCAGCCTAGCCGTTAGCTATGCTGTGAAGTGGACTGCTAACGTTGAACTGAATGGGCGGAGCTAAGTCCCGCCGGTCCCGCCTTACTGCTGTGGCTAGGTTGAGACTGCAAATCCAATATGGATGCGGCCCTCGATTGGACTCATTTGCTGCCTATGTAACAGACAGGTCAGGGTTCGTCCAGTAATATTTACAGTCTATGGTTTTAACCTGGAATTAATGCAGTTCAGAAAGTAATAATTGTTATTAAGTATAAAGGACACAGTCTAGGGTTGCATTACTAAACTTCTGCAGAATAATTTGCACATTTTCAGATTGTTTTTCAACTTTTTTGTCTAAATGAGTTCTAAAGTGTATGTTATGTAAATTGTCCTACTAATTAACAAATAGGCCACAGAGGACAAACTGTCAAGCTCTACTGAACATATAATTTTGAACTAGATATAAACTTGAGCCATCTTGAAATTTCAATATCAATTGAACAAACAAGTTCGCCAGCAAGTTTCAGCTGAAATTGTATTCAAATGACTTCTAAAATCTATTTTTTCCAATCGTAGAAAACACTGGCAGAACTCTTCTGTTCAATGGGACAGAGGATCACAAGGTTCCGTCTACCACCAGAGTCCTGGTAGATGGGGATCTTTTCAGGGTTGCTGGACGTATTATTGGACATTCCTTTGTTCATGGAGGGCCACGATTCACTGGACTGAGCCCATCAATGTTGCAGCTTATCACAGGGAATAATGAGGAGTCTTCAGCTTTGGGACTTTGCGACTGCCCTGATACAGATGTGGTCGAAATGGTGTCTGCTGTATGTTTTACCTGTAGTAATTACTTGGATTTTTGCTTAACTATGCCACTACTTTTTTTATTCAATGAAATTGACTATTATTTCTATGATTTACATCATGCCAAATGTTTCTTTATAAGTTATGTAAAACAACATAGAACATACAAGTGATATTTATAAAATTGCTTTTTCCTATAAATTGCAGCTTGATAGTCAGAAGGAACTGACCCCACAGGAAAGATCTGAAGTGAACAATCTGGCATTCAGTTGGGATCTTCCCCCCCATCAACAGTAACAACAGGAGGTGGTTGGCGGAAAAAAACCCTGCACCATGCGGTATATGAATAAGTAAAAAAAAGATTCATAAATGCAACGTGACATTGTCTGACAAGTCACTGTTCTTTCTCTTGATAAAGATACAGGGATAGTGAAATTTAAAACAAATGCAATACGTGTAGTCCAAGAGAAAGGAATCAATATGCTACAATGCATATTACTAACAGAATTAAATAATACTTTAAGTCTACTTTGGTCTGCATGATAATGATATTTTGTTGCAACTTTATCTTAAAAATATTTTGAGAATTATTTAATTGACAAGTTACGTTTGTAGGTCATTGAACGGTGACGAACACAAATGAAGCAGCTGCGTAAGGGGCTGAAAGAGACTGGTGTGCTCAACATGATAAAAGAGTGTCCAGCCCTAGCCGAGGTCCTGTTTCCAAGATCTGCAGCACAAGTGATGGACTCACAGGTAATTAGCTTCTCACATTAAGCTGGTTCACTTAATATTATTAGTATTATTATTATCATCAGGAAAAGCCAAACATATGTGGGAGTTCTACCATTTAACTATTAAAGTAATTGTTTTAAGTATAATAAAATGTTTTTTTTCTGCTTCTATTTTTCAAAATGTGATTGCCTTGTACCAAATACCATTATTCTATTAATTTACTCTTGTTAATTCAAGTCTCTCATAACCTTCTCTTCTAGATGATCTTGAAAAGGATCATCTGGCCAATGCCTGATAGTGAGGATGAGGATGACCACAACAGTGTGGAGGAGACCTGCCTGGTCACGGGCTTTTTAAGAGATTACATTGAAAATGGTAAGTTAAATGTAGATTTTATCTTAGAAATAATAGATTTTAACAGTTTAAATCTGTTGCTGAGTTCTCACACTTGAGATTAAGATTAATTGATTCAGTCTGGCTACACGTCAGTGTAAAATCTAAAAAATCTACATTGTAAACCTTGAACTTGTGTATTACGGTACTGTAGAAAGCCCAACTCTGAAAAAAACATTTTCAAGTGAAACAGTGACTAATGCTTTGAGGGTTAACTTCTGAACTTCCCTGAAATAAGATATCTCAATAACATCATTTAAGCAAATACTTACCGTAGGTTTCGAAAAATATTTAATTTATGACCATGTCTCTTTAGGGTCCTCTGAGGAACTGCACAAACTCCTTCAGTTTTGGACAGGTTGGAGTATCCCTCCCCAGCACCTGTATGTAGAAGTTTCTCCTGATATTAATCTGCCTGTAGCTTCAACCTGCCTCACAACGTTGAAACTGCCTCTGAAGTGCCGAACATACAAGACTTTCACAGACAATCTCAAGGCATCTGTGAGAAGTACAGATTTTGGGTTCGGAATGATCTGATACAGCTGAGACCTTGATTTGTTCTAAAGATGCAATATCGTTTAAAATGTGTTTCAAAGTAGTGGCACAGTTGTTTGTTGAAAGAAATTGATTCATGCAACTTAGACTCTGTTAAATTTTATTGACCATTGTTACCATTTATTGACCAATTTAAGTTGTTAAAATTGTTAACAGT
Source organism: Labrus mixtus (assembly GCF_963584025.1). Taxonomy (NCBI): domain Eukaryota; kingdom Metazoa; phylum Chordata; class Actinopteri; order Labriformes; family Labridae; genus Labrus; species Labrus mixtus. Next base: position 27,708,958 of record NC_083617.1, read on the forward strand.
TTTGTCAATGCATTCTTCTGGGGAGTAATTGAAATAAAAAGTCAAATTTGTTTAGCTCTGTTTTGATTTCACTTTGAGCCTTATGAATGCACCTCTTTCCTCTGCACTCTCACTCACATTTATCCAACTGGGGAAAACAAAACAAATGAATTTAGACTGAACCTAGAGTGTGTAAAAGATTGACAAAGTCACTGTCTTAACTGCTGGACTGTGGCACTGTAGATGTCAACTGCATCTAAGAAGGGGACATTGGGGTCAGGTAATCTGGCCATATCTTCCTCAGTCGTGTCCTGCTGCAACTGCACTTCTGGGATTTGAACTCCACCTCCAAGGTCATCATAGCCATACGGCCCATCCCAATCAATTCCATAATCTGCCTCCACCTTACTACAAATTTAAGACAATTATAGTTTAAAGTTTATAAACTCTGGATTCATTGTTTTATCAAACTGGATATGTAAAGATAGTGTATCTAAGTTGTAACATTCAAAAGCTTATAATGTTTACTTATGGCTTAAATTTTCTTCATCTAAAATATCACATATTTGAAATCTAACCATATCATTAGTTTAGGCATTTTAAATTTACAATTAAATAGTGTGATGTGGATTTCCGTTGTTGATGATATGTTTGATGATGAAGAAATTCGCCGTTGAGACTGACTTGCTTTTAAACAAAATTATTTATTAACAAGTTGCAGAATCACTGAACACGTCTACCCAACAGAGTCAAGAAGCCAATAATGATCTCTCTCGAACATACATTGAGAGTGCTATTTATACATAATGTCACAGGACACTTGAGGACATCTGTTTTCTGTCCTTGGGTATCTCTCTGGCCACAGGGGTCCCCTTGTTTACCTTCCACTGTGGGAGATCCTTATCTTAGATTTAGGCATTCCCTGGCAAGTCAATACCCATCCTGCCAACAACACCTCTGGGCAAACATTCAACTGAAAGGGGACTCCTCTTATCAGATACAAATTCTTTCCAGATGTGTGCAGTATACAACTTAAAGAGCAGTATAATATCTCTGTCCTAGATATTTAAGACACTTCAGATTCCCCCTTCGAGACAACAGTCTCGAAAACAAGAAAAATGATACAAGTATGATGTTAATTAGTCTCATAAGAATCACTTCTGTCCATGATTAACCTTAGCAATATAGTAACATTTTTATTTGTGGAGTGTGAGAGCGAGAGCGAAAAACCCATCTGGCAGCTATCTTTCTTTATTATCCATCAAACAATCGAGACAGGAAAACTCTCTCACGGTCCCTCTGCCCCAGGCAACCACATATAGTACTCCAAACCAATTAAAAAGAAAAGAGTTATGAAAACTTTATAAGATGATATATAAATGCATACATTTAAAACCTCAGCAATAAAATAAAAAAAATTGTCCAAAGTCAGGCTGGTCGACCCATCGCACCTTCCAATGGACCTTTCCCTACCTAACACCACTTTCCCGATAAGGATCGATAAAGAAAGAAAACACCTGAGGTCCCAATATATGCATCTTATACAGTTCCAGAAAACTCCAATACTAATCCAAAGTAATGTGTTTTACTAAAAATATCTACTATAGAGTAAAAAGTACACAATAGTTACCAATAATACAAGTTGCATTGTAATAAAGAAATCCAATACTATAAAAACATACATAAAACATACGTATATATCAAACTGTTGCTTTTTAGCAGCATCAGCTTCTACTGTAATAAACCTTCAATGATTTTTCAATCGAAGCCCCTCATCATGATGTCCTCATTCAGGGTCCGCTGTCCATTTCCATCCTCCATTTTCCTAAGTTTGGTTGTTCAAGTTCATTAGACTGGAAGGACCTCTGGACAATCAACCACCCTCACATTGGTCTTCCAGATATTGTCCTAGGAAGAAAAATCAACAACCAGTATCTTTGCACACACAAAAACATCAAAAATATATTCATTTTTGTATCATATTTTCACATTATTCCACTACATGATTAACATATACATGATTAACATATTCCATTTCCCCCCTTTTATCCATTCACTTCCTATTCAAAATAATAGTGAATCAATAATGAATTCAGATATTCAAAATGGATATTTCTCTACAAGCTCTTGTCCAATCTCTATGACCTCCTCATCTTCGCTTAGATCATTACCACTCAGTAGCGGCATCTGAATGTTTTCTCCCGGCATCACAACTCCTACCCATCTCAATATCATAGCCTTAGCAAAGGTCAACAACAGTGTACAAAAACAAAACATCACACACAGTGATAGAAGAGTAGCCACCAGAATCTGAACCACTATAGCTCCCATTGGTCCTAATTGGTCTTGTAACCAAGAATTCGCAGACCATCCTGCTCCTTCTGATGGATCAAATGAATCCCTTATAAGTTTCAATGCATCTATGACACTAGTCATATTGTCAGCAGCATCAGGGATCAAAGTATAACAGGCTTCTCCAGTTAAATTTAGAGCTACGCAGAGGCCACCTTGTTTGGCCAAAATATAATCAAGAGCCATGTCATGTTTCAGCAACGTCAATCGATGACTCCTCTGAGTATTTGACAAATATTAAAAACCTCTTTTGGTCTCATTTGCAAAACCTTGCAGGGTATATGTAATATTATCAATATGATCACCTAAGAATGTAACACCATACCATGGAAACAATCCTATACCCCATTTCTCTCCCAAACTTATCCTCCAATGATAAGACTCCAAGACTCTTTTCTTTCTACTGCCAGAGATTGTCGTAGAGTTATTCTTATCAGACCCTTGTCCCTTCTGAATAACAAAAACATCATACGGAAGTTTCAACTGTGCCATATAACAACATCCAACCCAACCATAAGGTAAAAATAAGTATGCCTTATCACCACAAATCCACCAAATATCTTTAAATGTTCCTATGGTAAAATTACCCGGTAAAGTTTGATTCTTTACTCTTAGAGTTCTACTCAGTCGGCGATGAGGTGCAAGGAAGGTCACTGTATACGTGTCATTAACAGCCCTTTGATCACGTCGTCCAAATTGCATCATATAGTTATCACATTCTGATATTCCCATAAACATACCATCTCCACCATGAGTATCATTTGAACAAAAACAAGATCTAACCTTCAAAGGTGTCACTTCCATAGGATCAGGGACTGCTGTCATAATATCTTCATACTGATAAAGGAGATTTATATATGATAAGTCCTTCAACCAAGCACAAATACGTCGAGGTGTATATAGATGCACTGACAAGGCCATCCAAGGATCCCTTTGCGCTTGTTGTTTAAATACCAGCCATGATAACGCATAATTTTGACATTCAGAAGTCAAAGGTTCCGGTATCGTCTCTAGAATTGAAGGCCATGTGCCTGGTGCTGGAACTCTCACCACACACGGACCATTCAAATTACTAGCCAATCTAACAGAGTAAGTCAACTGTTGGTACCACATATTTCTACTTGCCCACGGGTCTGCAATTTGCAACACAGAGGAATCAAACCCATAAGCTTTCCACTGAGTTTCTCGCTTCTCTAATGCATGAAGATGTTTAGTCATGCCTTCTGATGTTCCATAAGCATCTACAAAATCATTAATCTCATCTGATTTAGTCATCTGAACAATTTCAGCTGAATCCACATCAGTCTTCTCAGCAATTGATCCACTAATTTCAAATCTCTCCCTGCTATTATTCAAACTACCATCCAACTCTAGCACACTCTTCTGAGTTATATTTACCACTTCCTTAAATAATGGAGATGCAATGACAGATGTCAACATCATACCTACAGATTTTGTAGACACCGAAAAACTCATCATTGTTTTATTGATAGTGGATCCCATCTTCACAACCTCACTTGTAAAATTACTAGGAGTAACAGAAGTAGAAATTGTCATCATCGCTGTTGTAACATCCTTTTCTACCAACGTCGCAGCTAGGGTAGTAACCAAAGTTGATACGTTAATACTACTAGTTATTCTCTGAGCTACAGTAGTAGACATCATCTGTCCATCAGTCACCCTTGGAGTGACTAGTTGCTTTTGAACCTCTTTAGCCACCGTAATTACTTCAATAGGAACTAGGCCTTCTACCACAAGCATTATCTTACGAGTTGTATACCCTTCTACCCAATAATTGTGATATGGTACAAATTTAAACTCTGGATCCAAATAAGTGCATGTATATTCTCCCTGATCTTCCCATGTAACATTGATTAAGATAAGTGTACAGTCATCTACAACCCTAAACATCCTTATGTGATTATACAAAATATACTTTCTTTGATCATGAGGCACACTATTAACGTCAGGTTCTGTTAGCACTATGTCTTCACCACGAGCATTTTTCCAATTAGGGGGATTTTTACCATCATTATTCCATTTTCCACATTTACATGGAAGTTGAGCTGAATTCCCTAACGTAGCTTCTATTCTAGTCCTCGTAACGTTTTGGTCTAACCTTTCTTCGGGTTGGCCTTGGACTCTTTGGTCCAACTGGGTCTGTGGATTTTCCTGGAGAGGCATCACAGCCCTCTGGAGTCTTTGACAACTCATACTCTGCTGTTTCTGGGACATGTTGTAAATCAATGTCACCAAATCGTCTTTCTTGCTCATGGACTGACAAGTCATCCCTGGCATCATCAAAAGTGTGATCAAAATCATCATGCATACCCACTGCATAGTCAATCCCTTCTTCTGGATCTTGACCTTGGAGGTCCCCATGAACCTCTGCTGTTTCTGCAGTTTCTGTTGGCTCTCTTGAGCTTTCAACATCTCGGTTCTGTAATCGTGGCACCTCTTCTGTTGGCGCTTTAACACAATGTGATAAATGATACCAGGTAGGAGACCCTTTAACCTGGACTGCAGTTCCCGTACTGCGAACAACTTCAAATGGTCCTTCGCGGCGTTCGTTAAACCACTTCCTCCTAAACACCTTCACGAACACCTTGTCTCCAGGTTGCACTGCGTTCCTCTTTTGCTCATCAAGTCTCTCTTGCACCTCCTCTCGTTTTTGCCTGTCAGAGACATATGTGTATATTTTCTTGTGCAAAGCAGCCTTGTAATTAACATACACTCGCATTTCATCTTCTAACAGGGCTAAACTTGGACCCTTTCCACCCAATTCAGACCTGTATGTTGGCAGATTTTAACAATGCGTTTTTTTAACACACCATTCATTTTTTCACAAACACCTTGGCTTTGCGGATGATAAACAGCTCCTAGACGTTGTTTAATTCCCAATTTTTGCAAAATTAGTCTAACTGTTTTATCCACGAACTCTTTCCCATTATCTGAGGATATGCGGTCTGGGAGTCCCCACCTGCTTATGACCTCACGACACAAAAACTTGGCAACAGACTGAGCATCTTTTCGCTTGGTTGGACAGGCCTCAGGCCACCTTGAAAATCTGTCCACAACAACTAGCATGTATCTTTTACCTCCTACCGGTCTTATCATGTCAACATAATCCACAACTAACTCACGCATAGGACCTGTTGGCGTTGGAATGTAACCGGGAGGAACCATCACACCCCTACGAACGTTGTTTTTTAGACAGATAGTACACCTGCCTATGACATAATCAATCTGCTCAAGCAAGTACGGTGCCCAAAAACCATACTCTTTCGTGATCTTTCTCCTAACCTCCCCCCTTGCAACATGGGCTAAACCATGTGCTTCCTGAATCATCAGGCCTAACAGGTGTGGGGGCGCTACCAGCAGTCCTTCATGATTTCTCCACAAGCCAGTGGAATCTTGAGTGGCTCCTCGGTCTCTCCATAATTGTTTATCCATCGCAGAAGCAGCTTCTTGCATCGAAACCACATCTCTAAGCGTAATTTTATCCTCCAAGTCCACCTCATGGGTGACCAGAAGAACCTTGCCCAATTTGTTTGCTCCTGTAACTGCCTTCGCAGCCTCATCAGCTGCTTTGTTACCTTGTGTGACCCTTGACATGTCCTTTTTGTGTGCCGCACACTTAGCCACCGAGATTTCTTTCGGCTTCATCATCGCATGCAACAATTTCATTATCTGGGCATGATGCTGTATCGGAGAACCATCTGTTTTCTTAAACCCCTGATTCTTCCACACTGATCCAAATAGGTGACACACATTATGTGCATACGCAGAATCTGTATATATTGTCACCCGCTTGCCTTCGGCCAACAGACATGCTTCAGTCAGCCCCACAAGCTCAGCAAGCTGTGCAGATGCAGGTTGTGGTATTTCTTCTGCTTTTTCAACAACAAACTCAGTCCCCTGGGCTTTGACTACCGCATAACCAGCACGTAATGCATCACCTACGCGACAGCAGGACCCATCAGTCCAATACTCCACATCTGACTCATGCAGTGGAAGAGCTTGCAAATCCGACCTGAGCTTCGAATATCTCTCCACTTCCTGAACACAATCATGTGGCTCCCCATCCTCTGGAGTCAGCAAATTCTCAGCTGGATTTACTGTGACACACCTTACCAAGGTGACATCTTCCTGTTCTAAGAGCCTATGATAGTCTCTAAGCCTAGGCATAGTCAATGTATATTTACCAAAATTCAGAAGATTTCTGAGACTATGGTGGGTAAGAATTGTCACAGAGTAACCCATAGTTACTAATGATGCTTTATCATACATTAGATAAACTCCCGCCATTGCTCTGTAGCACAGTGGTAACCCCAACTCTACTTCAGAATAGCCAGTACAATAATAAGAAACAGGTTGAGGACTTGTCCCTGTACCTGTGGGCTGACAAAGAACTGCACATGCATATTTACCCCCAGTGGACGTAGACACATACAGCAAAAAGTTCTTAGAATAATCTGGCAGTGCTAGCGCTGGAGCTTCCTGTAACCTCTGTTTAATCGTCTCAAATGCCACAAGACTTTCCTGCGTCCAGGTGAGATTGCAATGGAGTTGAACATTCCCGGTTTCTTTAATCATAGCCCTCAAAGGCCCTGTTAGAGTGGCATAGTCCTCCACCCATGCTGAAGAATATCCCGCAATACCAAGAAATGTCATCATCTCTCTGACTGTTCTGGGCTTCGGCGCCTTTCGAATGGCTTCCAAATGGCTGTCAGAGATGCCTCTGTGTCCCTGAGTTATTGTTTGACCCAGATACACTACCTTCTCCTGACAGTATTGTAACTTCTTCTGAGAAGCCTTGTGTCCTTTTTCTGCCAATAACTGCAACAATTTAATTGAGTCCTTGTGGCACGTTTCCTTATCTGGTGAACAGATGACAATGTCATCTACATACTGAATAACAGTACTTTTCAAAATCTAATTTAACCCTGCCAAATCATCTTTCAACACTTTATTGAAAATATGAGGGCTATGTTTGAATCCTTGAGGGAGCCTCTTGTATTTGAAAGCCTGTCCTTTATATGTAAATCCAAATAACCCTTGACTTTCTTCACTAAGTGGAACACTAAAAAATGCTCCACACAAATCTAACACTGTGAAATGTGTAGCGTCTGGGGGAATTTGGGCCAACATAGTATGAGGATCGGGCACATCAGCTGAAAAGTCAGCCACCACTTAATTTACCGCTCTTAAATCATGTACCAAGCGATACGACTCATCTGGCTTCTTTAAAGGCAATATACTGTAGGTGTGTTACTCTGTGGATCTGAACATTTCTCCAACACACCTGCTTGCAACAGACCTTCAATTTGTGGTTCAATCCCTTGGACTGCCTCCTCTTTTAGTGGGTATTGGCTCTTCCAAGGAGGTTTGCTTCCTGGTCAAAGTTCAACTTTCACTGGTTGGGCTGACTTTACAAGGCCAATATCAGTACTATGCCGTGACCACAAACATTCTGGAACTTGTTGCAGCATCTCCTCTGTCATACTATCTGAGTCTAATTTAGCACTGAAAATTGACTCATGAGTCATTAGCACCACTTGTGGTTGTCCCTGTCCTTGAGCTGAAATCATGATTTTCATGAACTGCTGATCTTCACTCATCCAGATAGCAGGATTCTCCTTTATTGGTGCAAAATGCATCTTCTCAGCTTCTGCCATCATTGCCCCTATATGCTTCTGTTCAAATCCCTCAGCAACCAGCAAAGTCACATGTGGAACACTTTCCTTGATGTCATGCTCCTTATTAAGATAACCATCACTGTTTATCTTCATTGCTGCTCCTTGTGGCCCCAAAATCATACAACATGAGTTAAGCTGAACCTGTTTAGGTTGACTGCTCAACCACTCCTCCGGATTTATTTGACCAGCTTTCTTAATATATTTAAGCGTGCAGTGGTGTGGATACTCAGGGAGCTTAGCATTAGGCATATTTGCCACAATGAACTTCTCCCACAGCTTGGCCGGCTCTAATAGCTCTGGACTAAGATTTCCAATCCAGTACACTGAAGAAGTGTCAGTCTCTGGTGTCATAAATAGTTGTTGATAAACATCACTCGGCACATCCACCAGACAGCCGTCCGGTGTACACCGTATTGTACAATTCAGTTTGCATAAAGCATCTCTTCCCAAGAGTGCAATGGGCGTATGTTCTGACACCAATATAGGTATTGTGATTTTCCGATGTTTATAGCAGAGCTCAATTGGTTTTGTGAGAGGAATCAGCTGTTTCACGCCCTCAAACCCAATTGTCCGTACCAATTGGTCAGACATGGGGAGATGTATAGCATCTTCAGGCCGAATACAGGTGAAAGCCGCTCCGCAATCTGCCATTACTTCTAATGGTCGATCATTGACTTTCACCACTATTTTTGGATCTTGCTCCGGCCCTGACACTACCAGCTGACACCCCCCTTTCGAGTCTTCTGGGCACCCCTAGAACCCTGGCTCCGGGCCCCTGTAAGGGTTCACCGGTCCCATGAGTTCCCTTGGTTGTCCTCTGAAACCTCCTCTGAAACGTCCTCTGAAGCCTCCTCTGAAGCCTCCTCCTGTTCTATAACAGTTACGAGCAAAATAGCCTATTTGACCACAATTATGACATGCTCCCGAAGACTGTTGAAAATTTCCTCCTCTACCTCTTCCTAAATTTCCTTGACCTCTTCCTCTCCATATTTGTGGTTGGCCAAAATCTGGCTGCGAAAAAGGGGCATTGGGGATCATGGATAATGGCTGGGGTGGCTGAAACTGGATCTGATCATGCTGTGGTTGTGGTGGTAATTGAGTTGGTTGAGGCTGACTCTGCATAACCACAGCTTGTTTCTTGTCCTTCTTATTATTATCTACCAGCTGTAGTTGGTTAAGTTAAGGTTAAGGTTAGGTTAAGTAAGAGTCTCCTGGTCCTGTTCCTTCTGGTCATGCTCCTTTTTCCGGTATAGATCAACTTGATGTGCTATGTGATCCGTATACACACCTTTTGCCATGCTTCCAAGACTAACCACCACCAATTTGCTCCGCACTGGTAGGGGCAGCCCCTTCTGTATCTTAGCTCGCAAAATGGATTGCTCCATTTGATTCAAATCTGGGTCATTTCCTGTGACATTTCTCCACACTTGATGAGCTCTTGACACATAAGCTCTTGGGTTTTCCTGTGGGCCCAATGATTCAATGAGAATATTATCAGGGTGTACGTTTGTTGGAAACGTATCTCTCAATGCTCTCCACATCCGACCCCTACTTGCAGCCAACAATTCCGGATCATACACTGCAGTCGCTACATATGTATTAAGGCCTGCCGCCTGCAGGATTTCCTCCATCGCTGGGACCCCAATGAGGCTAGCCCAAAGTCTCTTAATGTCTCCCATGGCAGGCTGTGCCAAAACCTCTTCCAACTTTGAAATCCAAGGATGTGCTCCATGCTGAAGAGTGGGTAACTTTTCAAGTATGTTTGACATGTCTGTACTTTGCCAAGGTTTATACTCTAAATTTTGACCTCGCACAATTACTGGGCACATTTTATCAAGTCTCTTTTCTTTTCTTGGACGTAATACATACCCCGAAGTGTCAAACTTTTGAGACTTCTTCTGTATTTTCTTCTGTGTCATTTGCAGTTCCTGTAGTTGCTTTTCCAATACTCGCTGGGTTTCTGGACTGGTAGATTCACTTATGTCCAAAAGACATCTATCTATAGTTCTCTCAACCTCTCTTAAAGCGCTGCATCCATCATCTTCCACCCCTGAACCAGCTGCTTGCGGGTAAAGATATGAAGGACCCTCTCTCTCTGAGTCTTCATCACCATCGGTCACATCTGTGTCGTCTTTTCTTGGATCCATTCTTCTTACTGGCTTGTCTCCTTTTTTCTCCGCTTTAGCCAACATCCGTCTAACTGCCGGGTCATAGCCACCAACAGCTTCGTCCGAATCACTCTCACTGTCATCCTCCATGTCCAGTCGTCTAAACCACTGTCCGCTCCAACTTCTCAAACGGGTCTTTTTGTTTTTACTGTCAGAGCTTGGGTACATTTTTATGGTCGTTGTAGCCTTTCCCTTCTCTATTATTTGCTCATCCTCATCTGTGATGTGATAGTTGCCCTTCTGTCTAATCACTGGGAGCTGAGGATATACATCAGTAAACTTAACTTCCTTCTCATAAGGCGGGGGCTTCTTTGCTAATGCAGTATGTGAGAAGGGTGTGTTAACCTTTTCCATTAACTTTCCTGCTGCCTTATAATTTTTCTGTATTTCTTGCATACTGTGGTCTCTTTTTTCTCTTGCAGCTTCTAACAATTTCTGTCCCTCATTTTCAAACAACTGCAGAATGCCAAGTTCGGTTTGTCTTTTCTCCTTACGTCTATTTCCCTTTTTACCCTTCTTCTGCTTTACCTTACAAGCACCTGTATTGTTTTGATCACATCTGGGTTCAAAGTCCCTTCCACTGGCCAAGGCTGGTCAATGTCAGGCCAACGCTCCATTTTTCCGATATTTTTGGAATATTTTTAACGAGAGGATTAGTCTTCTGTACTACATCAACAGGAGTGATTGCTTTTGTAATTTTGGTGTCCATCTTTGACATTACAATGACCCTCTTAGTTCCTCGTATCAGTCAAACTGAAATAGTTAAAAACTATTTTAGAAAGTACGGTGTTACCACACTTGAAAGTGAATGAATTTGCCAACCCCAAAGGAAACCAAAGGCTTCTTACTATGAAAGCAAAAGCACTTGTTTATTACCTAATACATCTAATCACACCTATTTACCTTAAACTATGGAAATAATGTCAATGTTCCATCTCAAAATAGCCCAAATCAAGATAGATCATACTCAGATAATGAAACCAGCATTCACAGCACTCAACAGCATTTGAATCAAATCAACTTCTCCACAAATGATCAATCAACTCAACAATACTCCATTAATTAACCAAATGCTTCAATTAGTCAGTCTGTTGCCAAGATTTCCTCCAAAATAATTGCAATGTGATATATAAGAAGAAATACTATAAGCCTATATGTGAAAACAAACTAAGCATGTATCAAAAATGTTGACTACAAATAAATGTATACACATATAGAGAAATGCAGGTGTTTGTGGACAAAACCGCACTGGCCTTGATCAAGCTGGATTCAGGATCCCTACGCTCTGTCATCCGCTCGCTTCAGTATTTGTGAAGTACCCGCCAGATCTCTCCTCATCTGCCCTTTGGACTGATCCAATTCAGACACAATCCATCTGTCTGTCTTCCCTTTAGCTCTCACACAACATAGTAAAGAGAAATAGAGAAAACAAAACAAAAAGTTTAATCACTCTGAATTCACAATGCAATATCAATTCAGTAAAATATGCACACATAACTGTCATTTTTATCTGTTGCAAAAGCTGTCTCCCTGTGTCCCACAGAGAGAAGGAGGAGGAGGGCTCCCTCTCCACTCCCCTTAACAGGAGGAGTAAGCTAATTGGCTCTCTATATGAGGCAACACCTCATTTAGCAAGGGCGTCCAGTATGAACTGGCTGTCAAAGGGTTAACATCATGTCCAAACCCAGTGCAGTTAATGCACAGAGTCTACAGACACACAGAAGCCAGCACAATATTCTCCCAATCAACAGCCAAATACAAAATGTATCCTAACTTCTTCACCTATTTTAAAGAAGACTATACGTTCTTTTGAACAGACAAAATTCGCAGCATAATGTGGTCACACACATAGCACAGAAAGAGAAAAGAAATTCACACTCCAATCAGCCGGCAGTTTTAACTTTATCAGACGGGTTTCTCTATTCCTATTCCCTGAATGTGTACAGACTATCCTCACTGGTCTCTCCACTTCTGTTATAAAACAGATACTATATATATTTATCTATAAACGTCCTTTATTAGGCTCATATGTATTTATCAGATTAAACAAACGTCCTCTGGGGGGCTCATATTTTTATCAAATCGAATATATAAACGTCCCCTGAAACAAAGGGCTCATAGGTATTTTAACACAAACAAAAATGTCCCCTTATCAGTTACTAAATCGCCTTTAACCAATCACCTGCTATATATGCCTATTTAATAATACATTTATTCTATTTATCAATCACACACAAACAAGAGCATTTCCGGATTATTTAAACAGCAACAAAAACATTACTCAAACCTTTTACACACACACACACACACACACACACACACACACACACACACACACACACACACACACACACACACACACACACACACACACCTCAAAAACCGCGCCTTAGTTCAAATTTTAAAGTCGACTCATTTATAATTTTCCTTCTAACTTTTTACTTTGGCCAAAATTTTAACAAATTGTTTTTTAACAAATTACTTCACACTGCATGCTTCAATGCACACTTTTTCCTTTATTCAGCACTTATTTTCCACTTTTCTCAAAACTCTTTAATCTTTATTTCATCTCTATTTTTCATCCTTTTTACTTATCCTAATTTTTCCAATAGCCCTGTCCAGGGATCCTCTTTGTTTTACTTTTATTTTTACTCAATTTGACTACTTCTTAAAGCCAACTTTCACTTCAGTGTCTAATTTACACATGACTTACTGTTAAGAGGATACGGGCCCTATCCTTGTTAAACTTGCATATTTTTTAGTTAACTGGTCTCGTTACTCGTTGCGCTTATTAACATTAACTTACTTTCAACTTTTATTCTCTTTTCTCTTATTTATCTGTTATTCTTTTCTTTTCTTTATTTTATTCCCCTTTTTTTACATACTTTTTAACTCAATAAACCCCAATTTAGATGGAGAATTACTCCAACATCAACACATTATTGCACTTCAGTTCTTTGACAGTGCAGCCAGAATTGCAGACAGTATCAGCTCCCTAATATGTAAAAAACAGCACTCACGCTCTGAGGTGATGGAGGGATGCTCCCACTGAAACTGTTGTCCACTGCAGACGGCCCCAACTGATCCTGTTCCGTGACGCCAAAATTGATGTGGATTTCCGTTGTTGATGATATGTTTGATGATGAAGAAATTCGCCGTTGAGACTGACTTGCTTTTAAACAAAATTATTTATTAACAAGTTGCAGAATCACTGAACACGTCTACCCAACAGAGTCAAGAAGCCAATAATGATCTCTCTCGAACATACATTGAGAGTGCTATTTATATATAATGTCACAGGACACTTGAGGACATCTGTTTTCTGTCCTTGGGTATCTCTATGGCCACAGGGGTCCCCTTGTTTACCTTCCACTGGGGGAGATCCTTATCTTAGATTTAGGCATTCCCTGGCAAGTCAACACCCATCCTGCCAACAACACCTCTGGGCAAACATTCAACTGAAAGGGGACTCCTCTTATCAGATACAAATTCTTTCCAGATGTGTGCAGTATGCAACTTAAAGAGCAGTATAATACATCTGTCCTAGATATTTAAGACACTTCAAGTGGTTACTCAAACAATACACCCAAACATTGTTATATACCTGATCAGGATCTTCAACATTTCTGAATGTTGTCCAAAGTTGGTATGGAGACTGGCTTCCCACTGTTCTCAGGCTGTGATGGTTCCAGGCCTCCATAAAGAAGGAAAGTTGCCGCTGAAGTTGAGGCAGAAAAGTCCAGTGGAGTGCAAAAAGGTGAACCTCATCATCAGGATTCAACGTCCCCTCTCTCTCCATGTTTCGGAAGAGAACATGGAACACATCAAGGACTTGGGTGTACACATCCCTCCACAGATGTTCTATCCTGAAAAAGGAAATTGTGTTTTGATAAAAAATAATACAATGTTCAGAGTAAATTGTAAAGTTCTGTTATTGCTTTATTTATGTGTGTCTAACCTAAACGGTCTTGGATGAGTACTTAACTAGACAGTATAACTTAGTATAAAATTGTCTGATATTAGAAAGATGAGTAAAGCTATACTTTATAAAGATCCATTAAGTCTTATCTGGGTAAGAGGAGGAGGGTAAAATCATCAAAATAAAAATTGAACAATTGAACATTGAACGAAAAAAATTGAGGGCTAAACAAACTCAGTCCAAATAGACACATTTAGGTGGAACAAGATTTTATGAATAAGGCCCATGATTGTTTTTGCCAAGCAACCACAGGAATGAAAAGTGGAGAATTGTAACCTTTGTTTTTATATACCCCCCTTATATGTACTATTGAAACTTACCGTTGGTTAGGGACACTTCTTCCTGTGATGTGGGAGTTACGGTTCTCTCCCCAGTGTTCCACCATGTAATGGGCAACCTCAATGTTCTCACCACCCTTGTCAGAGCGCACACGGGATGGCACACCAAATTTGCTGACTGCACCACTGAAGCTCTCCAACACTGTAGATGCTCGATTGTTCATTGCAGCAGACAGATAAACAATCAAACGGCTAAAGCCATCTATTCCACCGTGAACCACAAATCTCCATCTATTGGTAAAAAAAGAAGAAAACACACACTATTAAAACCAATAAGGCATCATATAGCAACTTTGAGAATAATTATTAGCACAATATTACACAATTTATTAATACAGGAAGAAGAAGGGCGGGCTACAATTATGTCAAGTTTTCAAGAGTACAAATAATCTCATATAATGTATTATGTATTTAATAATGTAAGAATATAGTGCCACCAAAAGAAAATACCGGATTAATTTGTGGTTTCCATCTATATGCCACATTGCATTGGGTGCAGGAACAGAGTATTGCCTGCGTCTAAGAGTGCGATTTGCCATGGCCTGCAATTCCGTCCCATCTGGGTCCACTCTTCTGAGTGAATCACGTACCCTTGGAACAACGGAAAAAATGAGATGAAATGTTTAATCGGAAATCTTTTGTAAAACACACTATTTTAAAATAGCAGGGGAGGGGTCGATCAGTCAGAGATTAGCATAAAGAAAAGTTTTGATTCTGCAAAAAGCTGCAACTTGTAGTCATGCAGCCTGCATACCAGACACACTCTCTCCCTCTCTGTGACGCCGAGTGGTGTGGTCACGATATCAACAAGTTTAAATGGACTTCAATTATATGGCTATGTTTCAAACTTACTTTGCACTCGCAGTCCTCTGGCACGCAGGAATGATCCCATCATTCTGTAACCGGT
Organism: Labrus mixtus; assembly: GCF_963584025.1. Taxonomy (NCBI): domain Eukaryota; kingdom Metazoa; phylum Chordata; class Actinopteri; order Labriformes; family Labridae; genus Labrus; species Labrus mixtus. The sequence continues at coordinate 27,724,380 of NC_083617.1, forward strand.
GTTCGGGTGACTTATTTGGATTTCGGCTATGACTGCATCCAGCTCTCTGTCACTCACGGCAGAGTACGTGTCAGATACTCTATAACAGAATAAAAAACAGTCGTTTCTGAAAAATAACCTTAGCAGAAGCAAAATACTTTGTAATCCAAACAATGCGAGATTTGGTATTTACCTTAATCCGTTGCTTTGCATCCTTCTACGGATGGTCTGGTGGCTTACTCCAAACAGCTCTGCTATCTCCTTCATTTTAAAACCGTGCAACAAATAGTTCTCAATCGCTTCGAATGGGATGTTGATAGCTGGCCTTCCCTTTTCAGACACCGACACACCAAGTCGATCAAGGACGGAAAATAAATTAACTATGGCAACTTCATTAACATCCGTGTCCGTGATGGCAGAGTATTCTGCCAAGGTCTCGATCATCTGTTCGACACGGGAATCAGACTCAGAAACAGTATTCTGTTCCACCAATTCAGCCAATTCCAAGAGTGATAATACAACCCTGTCAGGAAATGCCATAATCGCTGAAAGTTTAGTGCGCTCTGGAAAGGTCCACGCTGATCGTCACCTGTATCACAGTGGAAGCTAAAGTCGGCACCAGCGTTAAAGATGCACACCGCCACCTATCGTACTGGATGCGTAGCGCGGTCGGCCTGTGAGCTGGAGTCTGACGTCACTTTCCTGCGTCATTCACTTTGCCATTTTGTTTTCGAGTTGGTTTGAATTATGATCACTTTTTAGCACGGCAAGTTTGAAAACGAAAAGCCAAAGACCTTTTTGTTTTCATTTGAATTATGTCATACAATATGCATACATAGAGAGTAAAAGTATAATGCAAACTGGATGACTGAATATTCATTTTAAATATAGGTCAAATAATGCACCTATATTCTGAAAATTAAAACGTGTTTCTGTTACTGCATTTTCATTTTCAAATTAGCATTTGTGTTTGAATTATGATACACATTTAGCGGGGGATTTTTTTTAAATGATAAAGCGAATGTAATTTTCTTCATTTTAATTTAGTCAAAGAATGTGCATTTTTGAAGTTGAAAACTAAAATTCAAATTAGATAAATTAATCATCATTTTATTTTTGAGTCAAATAATACACTCATATTCTGAAAATTAAAAAGCATTTCTGTTAATGCATTTGAATTTTCAAATTAGCTTTATCGTTTGAATTTTGATCACTAATCGCTTCCATACAACGCTGTCGCCATACAGATGCGCTGTTGTCATCAAACAGGAAGTAGTTTTTTCACGGGCTTAACATAGTCGTTCAGTCCTGAAACTTCATACATATCGCCCAAAATTGCTCACTATTTGAAGGATCTTGCCCGAGGGCGCTCATCCGATCGCCGCAAACTCAGTGTCAGTGCGTTCTAGACAGGCTCAGCATATCTCGTTGTGCTCTGCAAGTTATTTCGTCAAAGAGCGTAGCCGTGGCGTACATTAGAATTTTTTGTGCGTTTTGGCAACTTGCCAAAAAAGTAAATGCTTATATCTCAGCTATGCAGTGTTCAATCATATTACAATTTCTCATGCATGATACGGGACCTGCCCTGAACACATCCATGTTTGAAACTTTTGGATAAGTCACAGTGCCACCTGTTGACAAGAGGAAGTTACTTCTACTCAATTAGCATTAGCCCTTGCTACACGGTAGCTCATTTTCCCCTCAAAATTGGTGTGGACCATGCTCACACCTTGGCCATACAACACTTTCAAGCTCAAACGCCTACGTCCAACGCTCTCGCCGTACGGATGCGTCTCTCGCCATCAAACAGGAAGTAGTATTTTCATGGGCTTAACATAGTTGTACAGACCCCAAGCTTCATACATATAATCCTGGTACTAAAGTCAAACATCTTATATCGTTTAAGTAAGTGGGCGTGGCTTAATGGCTCAGTGGTGCCCCCTACAATATTTCAAACATTCAGCCCCCGCAGCACGTTCAACCTACAATTCAAAATTTTACTATGCATTTCCAACATGACAAAACCCAAAAAAACCTCTTCAACCCATGCCCAAAACTCAACAGGAAGTCCACAAATCACATCGCCATCAAACAGGAAGTGGCTGTAACTCTTATATACTTTGTCTGATCTTCTTTTTTACATAGGTATGATCAGGACCCTCGCACCCCTGTGCATGTCGGGGTGTGTCGCGACCGCGGGAGTGCAGCAGGCCATGCAGTCCGATTCGTGTAAAAGTGGTACCAGTGTTTCCCCTAGGTTTACAGCGTGGGAGAAAGTATGTATGATGTAGTACTTAGTCCTTGCAGTAGGGGGCGCTATGGTTAAACTTTATCATTGTTTTGTGTCACTGTGTTCAGAGGCCAACCCTGATCATACCTATGTAATTTCAAGAAGATCAGACAAAGTATATAAGAGTTACAGCCACTTCCTGTTTGATGGCGATGTGATTTGTGGACTTCCTGCTGAGTTTTGGGCGTGGGTGCAAGAGCCTTTTTTGTAGGTTTTGTCATGTTAGAAATGCATAGTAAAATTCAGAATTGTAGGTTCAATGTGATGCGGGGGCTGAATGTTTGAAATATTGTAGGGGGCACCACTGAGCCATTAAGCCACGCCCACTCACTTAAATGGTATAACATGTTTGACTTTACTACCAGGATTATATGTATGAAGTTTCGGGACAGTACGACTATGTTAAGCCCGTGAAAAAAGTACTTCCTGTTTGCTGGCGAGCGACGCGTCCATATGGCGACAGTGTTGGACGTAGTTGTTTGAGCTTGAAAGTGTTGTATGAACAAGGTGTTAGCATGGTCCACACCAATTTTGAGGGGAAAATGAGGTACCGTGTAGCAATGGGTAATGCTAATTGTGAAGCAGTAACTTCCTGTTGTCAACAGGTGGCGCTGTGACTAATCAAAACATGTCAATCATGGATGTGTTCAGGGCGGGTCCCGTATCATGCATGAGAAATTGTAATATGATTGAACACTAGATGGCAGAGATATAAGCATTTACTTTTTTGGAACTTGCCAAAACGCTCAAAAAAACTTAAAACGCACGCCACGGCCACGCCCTTTGACGAAATAACGTGCGGAGCACAACGAGATGTGCTGAGCCTGTCTAGAAGGCACTGACACTGAGTTTGCGCCGATCGGATGAGCGCCCTTGGACAAGTGCATTCAAATATGAAGGCTGAAATTGGCGATTGTGAGCGATTTTGGGCCATTATTGTGAAATTCATCTTTAATTTGTGGACTTCCTGTCGGGTTTTTTAAAACACTGCAAGAGGATTTTTAGTCCGCCCCGACAAGCTTAATATGCGTACCAAGCATAGGCCATTTTGAAAATTTCAAAGGGCATGTTCAGGCCCTCAAAAGTGGCCGCAAAGTGGCGGAACAATAAAAACAACAATAATAAAAATAAATAATCGCTAGGGTTTCAAGAGGGTCCTCGCACGGTTCATGCTCGGTCCCTAATAAAGTTTAACCATAGCGCCCCCTAATGCAAGGACTGAGTACTACATCATACATACATTCTCGGATCTGCTTAAAATTTCCCAGGTATGATCAGGGTTGGCCTCTGAACACATTGACATAACAATCATTTACTTTAACCATAGCGCCCCCTACTGCAAGGAGTAAGTACTACATCTTATATACTTTGTCTGATCTTTTTCAAATTTCTCAGGTATGTTCAGGGTTGGCCTCTGGAAACAATGACAAAACAATAATAAAGTTTAACCACAGTGCCAAGAATAAGTACTACCTCCCATATACAATGTCCGATTTTCGCCAAATTTCACATGAACAATGTCAGTACTGGCCTGATCACATCTAACCTAATACAATTATTACATTAACATAGCGCCCCCACTGGAAAGAGACGGTACTGCATCTCAGATACTTTGTCTGATCTGATTGAAATTTCACTTCTATGATCAGGGTTGGCCTCTGAACACATTGACATAACAATAGTCAACTTCAACAATAGCGCCCCCTACTGCAAACAGTAAGTACTACATCCTATATACAATGCTCAATTTCCTCCAAATGTAATAGCTATCAGGACAGTGCCAGCCTGAACTGCTCTACGTCAAAATTGTATGTGATCTTCATTACGTTGCCTATTTCAACATGCCAATACTACCACTTTTACACAAATCGGACTGCACGGCCTGCTGCTTAGCCACGTTCCACAGCTGCTGCACTCCCGCGGCCGCGACACATCCCGACATGCACCGGGGTGCGAGGGCCCTTCATCACCGCTTGCGGTTTTAATTTTTCTTAGATTTCTGGCCTTATTTAATTTATCTTTTCTTATATTTTGTAGCCTTTCTACATTTTCAGCCAGAGCTTTGGAACTGTTCGAGCCGCAGCAGGATCAGCTGTGCGCGCAGCTGCCGGCTCGTCAATTTTACCGTCCATAATGTCCCCGTTTTGTTTATATTGTTCCATAAAGCACGTCCAGCACGAACATTACAATCGATCACAAAGTTCAGTCTTATTTCGCAACGATCAGTTTATTTTTGGCGACCAATGCATTGGGATTACGCTCGCAAAGTTGTGTGCACACATTTAAACATGGCCATAAACCTGGTAGCGCTACACATACCTCGTAGAGCCGGTGGGCACCGTTGAGTTGGACCGGTCTGACAACGATACCTTTTGGGACACGTTGTCTGATGATCGGCATCCTCCTCATAACCAACCATGCACTCTGCGTCCTCCTCGTAACGAACCATGCACCCGGTGTCCTCCTCGTAACGAACCATGCACCCGGTGTCCTCCTCGTAACGAACCATGCACCCGGCGTCCTCCGGCGAGCCAAACAAGTCTTGGGGAATCCAACGTTGCATCTGCCTCTATGCAATGATGCCGTTCTTTCAGCTTCCAATTGTCCAATTTAAAGCAAAGTTTTTGACTTAATGTAGTGGCTTGATCTTGCCTATCAAAAGTTTGAGCCACTGAGGTGCTGATAGCCTACCGTACTTAATTGACGCGTTGTTTCCGTGTTCGTGGCAATAATTCAATCAACTCTGTGCTGTCACACTCAAACGGGTTCATCCGAATCGTTCATTTACAATACATATTCTGGTCGTCTACATACACTTATTCCATTATAATGTAAAACAAAAGCCAGGATAAATGTTCCATTCACGATACATTTCCAACAGCGGTCAAAAACTGTGTGCCTCTCACGGTAGGCTGCTCACCTGTCCGTGATTAACCCTTCCTCTACTTGTAACCTTCCCAACACCAAAGTGAATATGCCACCTACTGTGACCACAAGGAACTACCACAGAGCACACATACATACTGAACACACAAATGGCTCTAACAGTAGGTTCTACACAGTATACAGCACGGATAGTAGGTACTGTCTACTGCCTACTGCCTACTGACAGATTGAGTAGGTACTAGGCAATTCGGATACAGCCGAGGTTATAAAGGGGAGGATTCAAGATGGTGGAGTGAGAGGCAACTTTTCTGCAGGCTCTGTAAGTAAGTCTTAGTTTAGTCCTTTTATTGTTATTTTTTTGGTCATTTTCGCTACAAAGCATTGTGCCAAGAATTTGCACATATTTTTGGTATTTTTTTCATTTAAGTTTAGCTGTTTTTACCTGGATAATCTGCAACTGCTAGCATGACTGACCACGATTACGACTTAAAAGTCCTCCACGAGGCGTGTAATGACAGTGTTATTGAAGATATTGAAGTGGACCAAACCCCAAAGGAAAATAGACGTAATTTGGGCCATACTCCAATTAAAAGTCCTAACCCGAAAAAGATGAAAGCAACACGGGTATGTGACAAGAAAGAAGAAGACAGTGCGAGTGCTGCCATTCTGCACGCCATTCAAGTCTTAACCAAAAAGGTTGACGAACAGACTGTGCTGCTTAAAAACTTTGAGAAGCGTATTGAAGATAACAAAACGGCGATAGACGAGAACAAGAAGGAAATCGATATGTTGCGGAAAAAAGTCGACGAAGTTAAAAAAGAAAACAACACCATGAGAAACACATGTAATGAGCAAGCCCGCTATAAAAGGAGATGGAATTTGAGGCTGACGGAGCTACCTGAGAAGGATGGAGAACACACAAGGGAAGCTGTCATCGGGATTCTCACAAGAGTGGTGCCGATGTCAGTGGACCGTCTGCGAGACACAGTGGACACCGTCCATCGTCTGGGAAGAAAAAGCAACCCTGCTACCTCAAACAACACACCGAGGGCAATAATTATCCAATTCGGGATGAGGTTTGGAGACGATCAAGGGCAGTGAGATGCACATCAGATTTACGGAAGATTTCTCCAAAGAAGACCGAAAGGCTCGCACCAAACTATGGCCGTTTGTGCAGGAAGCGAGGAGTAAGGGGAAAAGAGCATTTCTCAAGGAAGGGTATGCACTGATTGACAACCAACGGGTCGATCCAAAATAAACAACGTTAAAGTTTTTGCTATTGTTACAGGCACGCAGCTTAAGTTAAAGTGTATAGTGTGGTTGATAAGGACAAAGCTACTCATTCCTGCGTATCATATTCTTTGCGCATTTTCTCTTCGTATAGGTTGACTTGGTGAATGTTATCTTTTATTTCTTTAAATACTAGGGGCTCAGAGGTGGGTAGAGTAGCCAAAAAATTTACTCAAGTAAAAGTACTGTTACTTTAAGATAATAATTACTCAAGTAGAAGTAAAAGTACACGAGTAAGAGTAAAAAAGTATGCAGTGAAAAGACTACTCAAGTACTGAGTTTCTCCGGATTTATTTTTGAAATATTCAGAGCAACACAAATGGTACAAAATAGACACAACATAATATAAAACAGCAATGTTCAAATTAAGATATGTTAAATAATAATATTTTAAATAAAACAATAAATAAGGTCTTTAAAATAAAATAAATAACCCTTGAACTAAAACAATAATAAATGAATTATTTGGAAAATTAAATACATCACCCTTTAACTAAAAGTATAATAAATTAGGATTATCCAAAATAATATTAATTAAAACCAATACATTTATTACATTGTTGCAATTATTTTGCACATAAACATTTTGAAACCAATTCCTAGGTTACAATATGTGACAGGCCCTGACGAAATTACCTGGGTTGTGTTCAGCCCAAAAAAATATAAAACACCAAAAATCAAACTTTAATACATATCAAAACCTGCTGGCAAGCTCACTTGCCAAAAAGGAAACACAACTTTAACTAGATTATTAAATGAAAATGTATGAAACTACAGAGAAGCTGAAAAAAGAGACCACTCAGACTCTCATACACCCGGACTCGGGCATGCAAAGTAAACACAGGGAGAAGAGAAAATGTGTCAAAGAAAAACAGTGTCTCTGTGATTGTGAGTGTGTGTGAGTTTGTGTCAATGTGATTGTGTGAGTTTGTGTCAATGTGATTGTGAGTGTGCAATTGTTAGTGAGTTTGTGTGATTGAGAGTTTGTGTGATTGTGAGTTTGTATGATTGTGAGTGTGTGTCTGTGATTGTGAGTGTGTGTGAATTTGTGTATGTGTGAGTGTGTGTGAATTTGTGTATGTGTGATTGTGTGTGGGTTTGTGTCTGTGTGATTGTGAGTGTGTGTGAGTTTGTTTGATTGTTAGTGTGTGAGAAGTTGTGAGTGTCTCTTACAGTTTACAATTTTGAGAGTGTGCTTGTTAGTGTGTGTTTGTGTGTGCATGTGTGACAGTCAAGAGCGTGCTTGTGAGTGTGTGTGTGTGACAGTCAAGAGTGTGCTTGTGAGTGTGTGTGTGTGACAGTATGTGTTTTTGCATGTTCCTTCCCAAAGAATCACTCTTTGAAGTGACTGTTAAACTTCAACAGCAGTTGGCTCTCAAGATTTTTGCAGTGAATTTGTGATCTTTTACCAGTGAACAGGAGCCCTGCATGGCTAAAGAGTCTCTCACAGGCTGCAGACGCTGGAAAACTTGTTGTTTTTTAATGATACTTTCTTGATTTGAGGGAACGATCCATACCTCCACTGGATGGACATGCAAGGTACCTCTCAAGCTCTCCTGTTTGTGTTGTTCCTGCCTTCATTGATGCAAAGAAGTCATCTTCATCGCTGCTGTTGGAGCGGACATCTGCATTTACATCCAGGCCGCTGTCCAAGTGGTTTTTAATGTAGTCAAGGCCTGTGGCAAGATACAGTACATTATTTTCAAAATAATTAGTTCTTTGCATTCTTTTTACTTTTCTATTGCTGCCAAGCAGCTGGTGTTTAATATTAAGAGCTCTCAGAGATTATAACTCTTGAAAAAATATGGAACTCAAAAACAATAACCATCATATTGATTAATATAATAAGGCTAACTGATTAATATATATAATATAATAAGGCTAAATATACCTATGTATCAATTCAAATGTAAATCAGTGATTTACATTTGAATTGATACATAGGTATATTACCAGATTTTATGATGTTGTCATCTGTGGTCCAGGATGCTCTGAACTTTGGTAGCAGTATAGCTGCTGCAATCAGCTCAGGGTCTTTCATTGTCTCTCCAAGACATTTTTGGATCCGATGCTTCAGGGCGTCTATGAGTGGTCCACACACTTTGCAAGCTGACTCCTGCTTGTTCAGCTTGTCCTGCAACTGGTGAAGTGTTGGCAGCAGGAAGCCCATATGCACAGATGATTTGCCCTGGAGGATGTTAAGGGCCAGGGTGACAGGCTTCATAACAGCAGCATATTCAGCCAAAAATCCCATCTCAACTGGATTGAGCCTATAAAAGATGTACAGATCAAAATTAGCTGACAGCCATTTGAATTATTGCAATGTATGTATTGTGTACTGTCCATGTTAAATATATAATTTTAAAAATTAAGTAAAATAGCTAACTAGACCTTTTTAAAAACTGTTTAACAAACAATGTGGGATTTGCCAACTTACATCTTTATCTTCAATGCTGTGCATACATTTCGAATTGCCGTTTCTCCTTGTTTCTTCTGGATGCGGACAACCCTTTCTACAGCGAAGAACAGGGAGCTCCAGCGTGTCTGGTTGGGTCGAAGGAACTGCAATTTGCACTCACGTTGCACTGTTTCAAAAACCATGGTTGACCTGCTGGTCTTATTCCACAGAGCATGACATTTTGCAAAAGCAGACCGCGACAGCCTCTTGTACGTTTCGCTGGCAGCTTCTGCAGCTGTGGTATAAATAAAAGATTGAGGAGATGGCATGCACACTTTTGATGCACTGGGAGTTGGTACTCCTGGCCGGTGTCGTCACCTAAAATAGCAGACACATCTTGATATTCCACTTCTTCACTTTCATCTTCTGATGCATCATCAATGATGGAGTCTGTCTCCTCCTGTACTTCAGTAACATCATCTCTCTCCTCCCCATACATCCGAAAGGCCTTCAGAAAGTTTGAGCCACTGTCCGTTGTCGTCCTAGTCACTTTTTCCCTGATGTTGTACTCAGAATGTATTTCCTCTAATGCAGAAGCAAGAACGTCGAACGTGTGCGAGCCTCTGACACGTTTACAAGCTAATGCAGCAGATTGCCTCTCCAGTGATGTTTGGTCTATCCAGTGACAGGTGACACCTAAATAACTACGTTGTCTGGCAGACCAGCAGTCTGTTGTAGTTACTACATGGTTCACAGCACTCAACTTTTTAATGATTATGCTCTTCATGTTATTTGCATCTTCCTGTATTCTGGAACATAACGTTTTCCTTGTCATTACTGTACACTGAGGTTGCAAAGTTTCTATCATACTCTTGAAGGATGGTTTCTCAACCAGAGAAAATGGTTGGCCAGCTTCACATATAAAATTAACCAATAGCTTGTCTAACGCTGCTTGTGTTACCCGCCGTGGGCTAGTGAAGGAATTTGTGATATTGGCCTTCTTCACAGGTTCATGAGAAGAGGAGGATTTTCGCTTTTTATTCGACTCGATTAGGTTTGTGTACGTCGTCAGTTTGTTAGGGTGAACCCTCTGTGGACAGAAAAAGATACCAACGAGGCAATGAGAGATTAATCCATTAAAATAGACACAGTATGACAACAAATTCAAACACAAACTTTATATATGGAAATGCTGTGGGGCATGTAACAGTGCTAACATTAGCTATCAATCACCAAAACTAATGTTTAAACTCGTGTGTGTGTGAGTGAAGGGGATAACTTACCGCAACATGCTTTCTCAGGTTTGACGTCAAGTTCTTGTAGGCTGAAATATCCACTTGTTTAGGCGTGCAAAGAAGGCAGCGCATGGTGTAGCTGTTTTCTTTGTAAGTTTTAAAGTCAAACATACTTTGTATATGAGGCTAGGGGTGTGGTTGTTGCTCCTCAGAATCAGCGGTTTCTTCCATTTTGTTGACTCACCCAGATAGTCTGTAAAATCTGCGTGCATGGCCACGGACACAACATTGGCGCGGAGGGTTTTTTGTGTTGTCAATGACAACATGACAACACTTGTCTACTAGTCACGTTATAGAAATGTTGGCTGAAGATGTCCCTCAGGGAGAGAAATAGATCGCGCATGTAATGAAAAAAAAAGATATAAAAAAATAAAGTAACGACCGTCACTTAGCCAAATGGAACGGCGTAAAAAAGTACCGTTCATTCTTCAAATATATACTCAAGTAAAAGTAAAAGTATGTTGCAATAAAACTACTCCTAAAATTACAATTATCCAAAAAGTTACTCAAGTATTTGTAACGGAGTAAATGTAGCGCGTTACTACCCACCTCTGTAGGGGGTTGAAAAATATTGCAAAACGTAAGGCAACTTTTCTTTTTTGTAAGGAGCAAAAGACTAAATTTATTTTCTTGCAAGAGACTCATTCAACAGAGGCTGACACAAAATTTTGGAAACAGCAATGGGAGGACTCTGTTTTTTTCAGTCATGGTACATTACATTCAGCTGGAGTGATGATTTTGTTGAACAGATTTTCTGGGAATATAATTAACCACAGAAGTGACACAAATGGTCATTGGCTAATGGTAGTGATTGAGTATAATGATATCAATTATATTCTGTTATGTGTGTATGGTTATAACCAAAACCCACTGAACAAAAAATTATTTTCTTGTTTGGGCAGACTGATAGAGGGTTGGAAAGTGACTTATGCAAATGATAAAATCATAATAGGAGGGGATTTTAATTTGGTCCCTGATCTCTGGTTAGATCGTCTTCCTTGTAGAGGATTATGTCACAACCACAAGGAAATTATTCTTGAATTTACCTCTCAGTTAAACTTGACCGATTACTGGAGAATAAAAAATCCTAGGGAATTAAAATACACCTGGTTTAATCCTGCTAATAATGGTCAGTGCTCAAGATTAGACTATTGGTTAATATCTCTAAACTTGATTAACAATGTTTCTAAGTGTGAAATTTCAGCATCACCTCTAGCTGACCATTGTGTAATTTCCCTGTTTTTCAAGTTGTGTAGTACTGAGACTAACTTTAACCCTGTATGGAAATTTAATAACAGTCTTCTTGAAAATAAAGATTATTGCAAAGAGGTTATAAAATTAGTTCAAGAAATTTCTGAAATGGAAATGTCATCTGTAAGCAAATGGGAGTGGTTTAAATTTAAAACCAAAGAATGCAATTAAAACAAGCAAATATATCTCTAAACTTAAGAAGAAAAAACAACAGTTAATAATAAGTGAAATAAACAAACTATGTCATAAAACGGATTTATCAATGGAAGAACATGTCAAGTTAAATAGTCTCCAATCCGACTTAGATAACTTGTATTTGGAAAAAGCAAAAGGGGCTATATTCGGCTACGTTCAGACATCAGCTCCTCCGGATTATCTGCGGAAAAAATACTAGGGGTCTGGCAGGATAAACTCCGAGTAATATCGGAGTAAAAAATTTGGCTGTTGCGTTCACACATACAGCTCCTCCTGGAAATCTCCGGAGTTTTTCAGGAGATTTCCGTATGTGTGAAAAGGGTTACTGTCCGCTTTTGTGAAGGGTAGAAATATACATAACCACACCAGACTGATACTCGATATGTTAGATTACATCTTACATTAGATTACATTTTATTAGTACAGAAAGCTATGTGTTATTTCTAAATTTTTACAAGACTTTTGACAGTATTGAACACCCCTTCCTGTTGAAAGCATTACACTTTTTAGGTTTTGGAGATACATTCTGTAGTATTATTAAGATGCTCTATACTGACATATACAGCTGTGTCTCCCTGAACCCTGGAATAACCCCAAGATTTAAGGTTCTTAGAGGCTCTCCTAAGCTTTTCATTTTGGCAACTCAACTTATAACTATTCTTATAAAATATGCTCCTGAAATACAAGGTATTTCAATCTTCAACAAAGAACGTAAAATAAGTCAATTTGCAGACGATACATCTATCTTTTTAAAAGATAAATCAATGGTCGATAAAACTCTCCATACAATTTCAGATTTTTCCAACGCTTCAGGCTTATCCCTTAACATAAATAAATGTGAATTACTCCCCATTCATACAAGTACTGATTCTACCATTGCTTCTATTAGAGTTGAATCAGAAGTGAAATACCTAGGAATAACATTAACAAATAACCATCTTCGAAGAGAAGATATTAATGTATCCAACCGTATAACGGATATGAGAAAATCTCTTAGTCATTGGCTGACCAGAGACCTTTCTATTTTTGGTAGAGTTGTTTTATCTAAAGCAGAAGGTATCTCTAAGCTTATTTATCCATGCCACTCCCTTTATATTTCCTCAAACAATATAAATAAAGCTAATTCAGTGATTTTTCAGTTCATATGGAGAAACAAAACTCATTACATTAAAAGGTCACAGCTTGTCAAAGACTATGACATGGGTGGTGTCAATGCTCTTGATTTTCAATCAGTGGTTGGCACTTTTAAAATCAATTGGATAAAGTCCTTTTTGTCCCAACCAAGTTCTATTTGGTTTCATATTCCAAGATCCTTGTTTAATAAAATAGGAGGTTTAGACTTTCTTTTAAAATGTGATTTTGAGGTAATCAAAATTCCAATGAAACTGTCTAATTTTCACCGTCAGATTCTCCATTTTTGGAAAATGATATTCACTCATAACTTTTCTCCTCATTGTTCAACTCTGTGGAACAATAGAGTGATCACAATCAATAGGAAATCCTTATTTACGAATGATTGGGTTGAGAAAAATATTATGTTTGTTACTGATTTATTGGGTTCTAATGGTGACCTAATAGATTATACTTCCTTTGTTAACAAATATAACTTTACTTGCGGTTATCGTGAATTTAGTAAGGTTTGTAAAGCAATTCCCTTACCATTAATTCAGTTAATTCAAAACACCTTAATGTATGCAAATGTTAAGGCTGTATTACCAAAATTAGTGATTGATGAGTGTAACTTGTGTGATAGGAAATGTAATAACAAAGTTATTCGTACTATCCTGAAATCTAGGTTTTTCCATGATTACCACAGAGGGCTGCATACCAAGTTCCCAGAGTTAATTGAGCTTTCTGCTCTGACTAAAGCACATTCCAAATATATTAAGATGCCTGTTTTCCCTAAAGTGAAAGAAACCCATTTTAAAATAATTCACCAGATTTATCCAACTGCTGCATTTCTCAAAAAAAGGTTCAATTTTGATGTGAACCCTTGTGCTTTCTGTGGTGAATCTGAAGAGACTTTAGAGCACTTGTTTGTATTCTGTCCTGTGTCTCAAAGATTTTGGGTCAACATTAGAAGTTGGTTGTCCCTAAAAATGAATGGTATCACATCTTTTGATACTTATAGTATTCTCTATTTTATGGAAGACATAAACAGACTGACATGGTAAATGTTATTTTACTCATGAGTAAATATCATATTCACTGTAGTAAGTGGAGAAACAGCAAACCCTCCTTTGACTGGTTTATAAATGATTTCAAATATTTTTTCTTATCTCTGAAAAAAATGAAATCTAGCAGGATTGCTAGAAAGATTAGTGCTGACTTATCGAAATTCTTGTTGTTTTGATTTCTGGCCCTTGTTGATTTTTTTTGTCCTTGCTCCAGTTTGTTGTCTGCTTACATTTGCCTGAAAGTTTGATTTTTATTTTTATTTTTTTGATATATAATCCCCCCTAGTCTTGATTTATGTTTGAATTAAATTGTTCCTGTGTATTTTGCTGTTGTATGGTCATCCTCTTGAAGAGTTTGTATAAACATTTTTTGTATATGTTAAATTTGTCAATAAAGACGGTTAAAAAAAAGAAAAAAAAGGAGGTTATAAAGGAAGCATTGACCCACCTTTCCTTAACTTTTAGAGAATTCGAACGGCTCTTATCATCGCCGCCACTTAAATGCTTCCGGGGTTAAGGTAAAGTGGATAGGGAAAATGGATTCAAGATGGCGGCGCGCACAGACGCGGCGGCCCGGAGCTCTCCGAGAACAAGCAGCGATTTTATCAAAAATAGGACTTATACCCGAACTGAACTTATAAATATCAGACACGACTCAACTAATAATACTCCGGAAGGATTCGGCTCATTCCCCGCAGAGATAACTCGCTCTACCGGACGAGCAGAGAGGAAACACCGGAGGCGATGCGAGAGGAGGCAGAAGTGAGGCAGGCAAGCCGGCATCTGGGCTAGGCTAAGAGCGGCTCCGTACAGAGCTGCACTACCGAGCATCTTTCTCGCTAACGCCCGCTCTCTGGTCAACAAAGTCGACGAGATAAAATTACGGATTTTCAACCGCCGCTTGGACAGCTGTGCAATGATCATCACTGAGAGCTGACTACATGAAAACATCCCGGACTCAGCACTGGAACTAGCAGGCTGCTCCATCTATCGGGCAGACCGCACATCGGACTCCGGTAAGGCAAGAGGGGGAGGCGTGTGCGTGTACATTAATAACAGCTGGTGTACCGACAGCACCATAACCCAGAGACACTGCTGCCCAGATGTGGAGTTTTTAATGCTTAGATGCAGACCTTTTCACCTGCCAAGAGAATTCACCGCAGCGTTCATTGCAGCAGTATATGTTCACCCCTGGGCTAACGCCAAACTAGCCATGAGCATACTGCATGACAACATCACCAGACATCAAAACAACCACCCAGATGGCATCTTTATTGTGGCAGGAGACTTCAATCACTCCAATCTTAAGTCTGTAATGCCAAGATTTCACAAGAATGTGGACATTAAAACAAGGAATAACAGGACACTTGACCAGGTATTTACAAACATCCCTGGTGCATACAAGGCTCACCCATCCCCCCATCTTGGACAATCTGATCACCTATCCCTGTTCCTGACACCAGCCTACAAACCCCTCATCAGCAGATCAAAACCCACTATAAAGACAGTGCAGGTCTGGAGTGAGGAGGCCTCTTCTGCACTCCAGGACTGTTTCGAGGACACCATGTGGGAGCTCTTTGAGGAACCAGACATCGAGCTCCACACCTCATCAGTACTGTCTTACATTAACTTCTGCATGGACAATGTGACCATGAAGAAGCAGGTCAAAGTATTCCCCAACCAAAGACCCTGGTTCAACAACAGCGTGCGAGTGCTGCTCAAAGCCAGGGATGCAGCATTCAGATCAAGGGACAGGGAAGCATACAGCAGAGCAAGAGCAGACTTAAACAGGGGCATCAAATCTGCTAAATTACAATACAAACAGCAGATTGAGGCCAACTTCAAAGACAACAACCCCCGCTCTATGTGGAAAGGCATCAGGAACATCACAGACTACAAACAAAGCCACCATACCCCCACCACCGACACCTCCCTCTATCCCAGAGCTGTGGACAAACTCCTCAACCCATAAACACCCCCCAACAACAAGACGGGAATACAATGTGCAATAATTACCTAACTGCTGCTAACTGTTCAATATTACTTGTTTAATAACTTTGTAACTCACTGCTTTATAACTGTCTATTTATTTACTCAGTCACTGCACTTTAACTGTCTATTTATTTATTCATTCATCCAGTCACTGCACAATAATAACTGTATATACTCTTTCACTGCACTATAACTAAACTTATCTGCACTATATCTCTATATTTATATTTGTTTAATTAATCAGTCACTGCACAATAATAACTGTATATATTCTTTCACTGCACTATAACTTCACTTATCTACACTATATCTCTATATTTATATTTGTTTAATTAATCAGTCACTGCAAAATAATAACTGTATATATTCTTTCAGTCACCACAACTGTCTATTTATTTATTATTATTATCATTCATTCACTGAACAGCAATTGCTCTGGCCACTTTTTGTGTACTTCTCTCTCATATCACCACAAATATATTTTTGTTGTTTTTGTAAACGCTGCTGTTTAAGATTGCTGCTAACAAAGTTTCGTTGTGTCCTTGTATACAATGATAATAAAGATAATATCTATAGTGAAAGGAGATAGGAGGGACAATTCTAACGCACCCCAAGCCCTGAGAATGTATCGGTGGTAGATTAGAAAACACTGGTAGCCGTGCGATTAAATGCGATTGCGAAGCTTTTTCTACTTTTTTTATTTTAGAAACACAATTTAGTATCGGGGTTTCATTTACAAAGGACAAAGGAGGGTAAAAGAAGAGCTGTGTGTGTTTGGACTGAAACTAGAGAGGATTAAAGTGGTATATTGTGGGACTGCTGTCATGTTCCTGCTCGCATGCAGGCAGCGGTCGCTCTGTGACAGAAGAGAAGTCTGTTAACAGATTCTTCACACATTCATTCACTAACGTATTAACAACATTTCAACTGTCACGTCACATAAATATGTTGGTGAAAATGTCTCTAAACGAAGGAACACTACACCAAATCCTCTTACTGAAAAATAAATGTCAAAATAAAAAGTACCTCGTCTCGCCCCACTCATCATTATTTACACTCACGTATGAATACAAAATGTTTTAATATCATCCAGGTGACTTTACATGTGTTATTCTTTTCTAAATCAGCTGATAACTCAGAGTTTATGTCCCCTTTTGTCTAAAATAAACGTCTGTAACCACTCCATTACAGCTATGAACACTGTTAGAAACTACAAATAAATATTATTTAAAAATATAGCGGTAACTTGGGTAACACGGTTAATAATTACTCATCAGGTGTTTAAAGTCAGTTTATGACTCTGATGACTCGTTTGAGCAGTTTGACGGAGAGAGATTGAACAGACACTCACATACATGGTTAATTTTATACCGTTATGATGCCGATCTCTGTTCAGAAATGTCATATTTTAAATGTTTACATCACTGGTCATCAGATTTAGGCTCATACTTTCCGTTTTAAAGTATGGTTTTCATTTTTTAAGACATTAAATCGGTAAAGACCCCAACTTGTCCATTAACCACCATTCATTCAGATGAAATGATTTCACCCAGAAAGGGGCGGGGCCGGCATCGTTTGGGCAAAGTACCCGGATGGGTTGCTCTCATGAATTTCATTGGAATGTGATGATGTCTCAGTAGCACAACAGGAAGACAAAATCATAAGATCAAAGCAGAATCAAATGTGATGATGTCACAGAAGCACAACAGAAAAACAACATCAAAGCAGAATAGAATTAGATGATGTCACAGCATTCGGACGAAGGACTTAACTCAAGAGCCAGACAAAGAATAAAGCTAATTTCAATTGAATTGACAGAGATATACTGGAGAGACAGAGATTCCTACTGGACGACAAAAACCCAAAACAATGAGACGTGGAAACAACCACACTTCCAAAACAAACAGCTCTAATGCTGGATGTTACAGCACACAGGCCTCTCACCCAAAAACACTGGACAAACATGGAAACTCAGCCTCCAAGGTCATGAGTCAGTCCCAAAATGACAAAGCCAGAGGGACTGTTCAGATTGTCACTAAGGACCTAATTCGTAGTCTGAGGATCCCAGCAAAAGATCCTTCACAAGAGACATTAATCCTGTCACCTGCTGAAATGCAGCGGATCCTCACAGCCTCCCAGGATCTAAAAAATAAGGAGAGCGAGGCCCAGAGGGAGGCTAATCAAAGGAAAGAGGTTGAAATCAAAGCTGCACAGGAGAGGAAGAAAAAAATTTGTGAGTCTAACCGCAAACTGAAGAAGCCACACACTCAGGAGGAGATTGCTCTCTGTGTGCAGAAATCCTTGGGAAGGACCAACATTTTAAATATCGAGCTACAATGTGAGGTGAGGAAGGTCAACAAGGTGCATATGGAATTTCAGTGTCAAGCCATCCGTGAGGCTCAGATCAATGAAAAAAAAAAGATCCAGGCGACCATGGCAGAAGAAGAAAAACGGCTGGACACCATGATGGAGAAGGAATGCTGCAAAGAGGTGGAGAACACTCGAAAGATTAATGAGCTCCGCAAACTAATGCAGAAAAATGACAAGCAACAAATTTACCACCAAATTCAGCAACATCAGGATGAAAAGAACATTCTGAATAATACTAAGAAGTGGCAGAGTCAAAGGATCCGAGAGAACCAGGAGAAAATGAAACTTGAAGACCTCAAGGCCTTGGAGAAAAAGAAGGCAGATCAACGGTGTCTGCAGAAAGAGTTTATCTGTAAAATTGATGAGAACATGTCAGCCAAGAAGCAGATGAAACAGGAGGAGAGGCTGGCCGACATGAGAGAAAACAAATACATTGAAAACAAATTTAGGCTGAGGACAAAACGTGATGCAGAACAGAGCTGCATCAAGGAAGAGAGGGAGCATGAGCAGTTTTTAATACAAGAAAAAGCAAAAACTATGAGGGCAGAAAGGTTTGAGATCAATAATCAGAGGATTCAAGAACAAAAAGACAGCGAATGGGAGAGAAAAAAAAAAGATGTCACCAGGAAGAAAGCGCAGGATGTCACCATGCTGAATTCAGCTCGTCTAGAGCAGGTTCGCTCCAAAGAGCAACTCATGGTTGTTGAAAGGGAGCGCCAGAAGGCAGAGTATGATGTGATGGCTAAGCTGGAACAGGACTCCATGGTCAAACAACAGGAGGAGGAGGAAAAGCGACATCAGAAAGCACAGCAGCATAAAGAGGCGTTGTTACAGCAGATCAAGGAACATGGGCGCTTAGCCAAACAAAAGTGCAAAGACACCTTTAAAGAAGCTTTTGATTTTACTGAGGAAGGAAGGGATAGAGAAGTGTTCCTTGATATAGTGAAAAAAAAGAAACTGAAAGACCTAAAAGCTTCTGGAATCCCTGAAAAATATTGCACTCAATTTGAAAGGAAAGTGTTCAACAGGAGACAAAAGTAGACAAAACAGCAGTCTGCCAAAAACAAAAAGACTCAACCTCCTGCCCATCGAAAGAGAAGTCAGGTCCAAATTATTGAATTTCTGGAACAACCTGAGCTTCTTTATTCCTTTCACGTCCCACCGACCTCACTTTGCAGCCTCTCACCCAAAAATTCCACTTCCGTCTTTCCTTCTCCCCCTTGATTTAATTTCTTCTCAATCCTCTCATTTCTCATTTCCCCTCGTGTAGAGGTTTACTCCGGGTGCTCTGGTTTTCCTCAACAATCAAATCATTTAAAAAAAGTAATTCCTGAAACCATCAATAATAAAAAATAAGCTGTCAAACACGTCCGATGTGTCCTTAGGCAAGACACCCTGCATTGCTCCCGCTGCTTCGGTGGCGGTGTATCTTAAAAGTTAGCTTTGCTTACTGCACAAATCGCCCTTTCTCTCTTTCCAATGCGGATCATCCTCACAAAATGCATTGTGCTTGTTCTTGAAATGTCTCTAAACAGTACTTTTCATTGTTTCAAATTTCTGGCGACAGATTGCTCAAGCTTACAGAAAGGCACAGCCTGTGCGCACACCCGCTGTGTCTCTCTCTCTCTCTCTCTCTCTCTCTCTCTCTCTCTCTCAGGCTGGAGGGACGCATCAAGTTTACATGCTTAATTAATATCCCCATATTATTTTATTAGGAACGGAGGGAAACGTAAATTAAAGAACCTCCCTGTATGAGTGCGTTATAAAAAAAGTCTGACCTAATATAGAAGTATTACTTTGCAGGAAATATTACAGATTAATAATGATAATAAGAGGATAGAAAATCAGGTCAGGATATAAAAATGAGTCAGAAAGGTGAGAGTGAGTGAGTTATCGTTTCTTCAGGAGTCAGGGAGAATTCAGCTGAACAGAGTGATGCAGTAAACTTCTCTGTTTCTATCATTTGATTCATTAATGAGATAGATCAAAAACCTGAGGATGAAGAATAATGGCTGTTTGAATCTTTGTAGAATGTGAAAATTTAAGCGGGATCCAAACATTTCTGACTGTTTTGTTTCAGAGTGGTGCCATAGACACCAAGAGAGAGATGGTCATTAAGAGCCTGAGTGTGTACCTCAAAGAAGATTATGAGACCTTTATCAGGGAGTATTCAGTAAGTCATGCAAATCTGTTGGTGGTGGGAAGTGGTGGTAGTGAGTAGGCTTTTATAATGTAATTGTTACTCCAACTCCAATTCTGTGAGTCCAGAAAAAACTGAAACTGAAAAACCAAACCATCTAAAAACATCTTGCTGAAGCAACTATTCTAGGATCACACTCTACTAACTGATGGGAGAATGTCAGCGACTTCTATGCACACAGATAATTGGATAATTGGCCATAATGATTACTGTGACTGCCACCTAGTCCAGAGACTTTAAGTCTATAGTATAGCATTTATTTGTGTTGGAATGAAAATGAATGGCTTTGAATAATTTTTTGTGCTGTGTTCTATGTCTCTGAGGACTGCTGGTGGAGTGAGAGAGGGAGGAAATGGACCGTGACGTGGGAATAGTCAAAGAGGTATTTGTCTGTGCCCGCAACCTCAGCTCCATCAGAACGGCTCTTTTCAGATGCTGGAAATATTGTCACAAAAAAAAGGGCAAGCCTGACTCCAGAGCATGTCGACATGCTAACGTTCCTCCACTCCAACCATCAAACTATATCTTGAATTCAACACACACACACACACACACACACACACGCACACGCACACGCACACACACACAGACACACACACACACACACACACACACACACGCTCAGAGAATTTGTTAACAAGACCTTTCCATAACATTTTGTTCCTTAATTAAATACTCATTTAAAGCTCTTGCGCACTGTAGCCCACTGCATTAACCTTAACGGAAGCTTTATGATGTCTGTTTTCTACTTCCCCCACATGGGAGGACATTCAATCTGCAGTATGGCCCCACACAGATATCTGAGCATGTGCCAGCCCACATTAATGCTTTGTTTAGACACAAACTAGTACAACAGAAACCCACTGGTGTATCCCACTGGACCTGAACACATCCATGCCCAATAGTGAGGAAACTCAGCAGAGGCCTTATCTCACCTTGCAGAGGCTGCATCAACCTCCACACTGCTGACTGTTGGGAGGTCAACTGTATGCTGATGTCCTTTTCATTCCGCACGGATCAGCTGAGAATGTTTCAATAGCACGTCTCCTTTTATGTGCACACATTCTCCGGCTAGCAGGGTTTGGTTATGTAAAGGGGCGCACATTTTCCCATAAATCCTCATTTGACCGCATTTAACCCCTAAAATTAATTATAACCTAAGTTATAAGTCTGGTGTTATGTCAAATATCAAACCATAAACCAGCAATTTTATCCTGAGGTAGGGATGTGATGTTCATGTCGCTCATATAGTGTCAGTCCACCAAGGCTGGCTACACAGTTGACGATTTTCACATCAAAACCAATTTTTAAAACGTTGGAGACGGTTTGAGATTGTATAGTGCTTTTCTATCAATCAATCAATCAATCAATAAATTTTTCTTTGTGTAGCGTCAACTCATAACAAGTGTTATCTAAAGACACTTTACAAAAAGCAGGTGAAAGACCTTACTCTTTGTCTTTTAACATTACAAAAGAGCAGGTAAAAAGACCATACTCATTGTTATGTTACAAAAAGCAAAAGACCTTACTCATTGTTATTCTAGTCTTCTACAAAGCACTTTTACACTGTATGTCACCATTCACACGCTGATGGCAGAGGCTGCTATGTAAAGTGTCACTGAGTATTAACTAATCCCATTCATACACATTCATAATCGAGCAGCAGGAGCAACTTGGGGTGTCTTTCCCAAGGATACCTCAGGATAAAATAGTCCAAGTACACATCGGACATGTTGCTGAAAGAGCTGGGGATTGAACCCCCAACCTTCTGGTCGAGAGATGACTGACTATAGGAACTGAGCCACAGCGACAACCCCCGCCCATCATAAGGACAGTTTCAATCAATTTTTAACATTAAAGTACTCCAAACGCACACATTGCACGATATGGCCGGACCACGAGACCAAACATCTGCTGTTCGTAGTAATGATTTCACAGTGGTGATTCATGATTCAGTGGAGTTATTTCAGTATAGTTTTGTACTACACCATACCAACTAGTCAGGGTAGTCACAAGTTGTGTAGTAATACATTATTTACATAAGACAGGCTAACTTAGTGAAGAGATGATACAGTGATGAAGTATAGCAGCACAAATCACCATAAAAACCCTGTCATGAAGAACTGGATTATAAAGTGTTGCATCTAATGTAAACAAAGAACAAGTACGCTCATGTGACACCCGCCATGTCCCACTTCAGGGATGCCTTTGTGCGAGCTCTGCGTGCTGTCTGGGTAACCCTGGGCGAGCCCAAAACTAACCCTGAATCGGCCCCGAGAAGAAGAAGTAGTAGAAGTGAGTGCTGACCCGAATGTCCTCACTTCACAAACACCTCCTCACTCTGAAGGACCAAAGTCAAACTGTTTCCCTCACAGATATACTGTAAATCATCAGCCTGAAAATAGCAGTAAACATTACTGCTGTTTGCTTTTTCCACTACCCTCATTATGCCTTTGTTTAGGGTACAAACTGGAGCAGAAGCTTACTGGCATCAGGATCTAAGTGCTGATAAAATACCTTGAGTTTGGAGAATGAGTGTTTATACTCAAAGCACGTTGAGGATGTGGGGATCAGGGGAGAGAGTTGACACTCAAAGCAGAGGAGGATGTGACCTACGGAGGATATCCCACTTACAGTCAACGAGAAGATCAAAACAGTTAAAGAAATAATAACCACACGTTATATGACAATCAACAACTATAGAGAGCTCACAACCGGGTGATGTACACAAAAACATGTCTTTAAAGTCCTCTTCACAGTTTAACAGATCGCTTTCAACAATTAATCAAGGTACCATAAGAGGTTTCATTTTTGACGGAGTTGAGTGGGAGATTTTTTTTCTCATAAACAAATTAGGCCTATACAGTTTTTAGTTCATACCTGGGTGACAAATATATACTAATGAGGGTTCGGCCTTCTTTTTTGTGTTTTGGGTGGGGGTGGGCGACAAGGGCAAACATGCTGCACAGGCAAACAAGATTACCATTCTGTGAAAAGGGCAGCAGATTAGAATGTTGCAGACTCAAAATACAATAATCCAAAACAAAAGACGCTTTAAATAAAAAAAAGAAGATGCAAAATCAAAACAACCCCCCAAAAAACAGATGTGACAGAAAAATGCATCATATTCACCGATCACAACAGCATCAGGCATGTAGGGGGCTACTATAGAAACAGCTTTATTTTTGATGGGAGATTGATGTATCAGATGCTGAATTTATCAATTATCATCAAGCAGCAACCTCCCGTGTTGAAAAATATAGTGAATATGCAGAAGTGCAAAATACTGCAGTTCCTCGAGTGTCCACTTGAGGCAGGCTGAAAAGCACCGGAATCCCATTTAGGTCCCAAAAGAAAAGCACAAACTGACATGCTGTCAGGCTGGTTCAAAATAAGAAGTATCAATAGCTCATGTCATGCATATGCGTTATGTTGGATTTCATTCTTTAGAACTCATCTGATTTGATTTTATTAAGCCTAAGAGCTATTCGTAAATTTGAATAATTAGTGGCATGGCTAAGTTGACTGACAGGCAGTCGACCACCTTATCTCTATCACTTTGCTTGTTTCAGGATGATCTAAAGTTAGGTGCAACATTTCCAGTATGGCCAATGCATAATTGGGCTTCTTAACGCTTCTTCAGAAATAAATGGGTGACATCACAGAGACTACGTCCATGTTTTAAAAGCCCCAAAGGCTTCTTAAAATGGTTTCTTGTGCACTGAAAGGTTGCTTCAGTAACTACTGCTACACAGTGGAGTAACCATGAGCTACCTTATCTGTGTTAGCCGCACAGCTAGCTTTACCAAGAGTTGACTGTTTGTTTGGACCAGGGTTGGATGTGTTTACACCTCAAACTAGCAAAGGAGCTTACTTACTACTCAATTAAGAAACAGTATGTTTTATTCAAAATTGACCAAAAATTAGATCCACAAACTTTTAAAATTCTTTAAAACAAACAAAATAACCAACAGTTTAAGAAAAATAAAACTCTGCCATTGTCATCTGGTCATTGTTTTAATTAAATTAATGAGATAATATTCAGAGCCCTGTTGTTAATCAGTTGAAAACTTACATTTAAGGCTTAAACACACACTTCGATGCACATTTTGCAAACATTTCATTTCAATCTCCATAAAGAGAATCTGGAAGCAACCGTCAGTATGCTATATACAAATGAAGAACACCATGGGAGTTTGGAGAGGCAGTCTTTGCACGTGTAAGCAAATGTGTGTTTGGTATACATGAGAATGCAAACACTGCAGAGGAGAGACAAAGGAAGGGGAGGAGAGGAGAAGTACTGCAGGTCAGATTTCACTGATGTGTCAGGAGAGGTGGGGAATGGATGAGAACCCAAAAACTGTATATACAAATGGACAGCGCACTGCAGCCTCCTCCTGTTCAATATGCCAGAATATTCCAGTGATGGAGGCTGACATATTATATAGTTGCAACCAGAGTCTGTGCAGTAGTGATCGGAGGGAAGAGTCATGTTGCTTCCACTAACAAAGACACATTTGACTAACCAGGTAGGTACAGTCCACAGCCGAACAGATTCTTGTTTTGGTTAAAAGAAACTCACAGTAATGGAAATTCAATGACTTATTGTGTTGGTGTTCATTATTGTTCCTCTCATCATTTCTTATGATAATCTGATGCACATAGGACAACATTCATCAACAGAGTTGTTGATGCCCTATGCCCTATTTATTAACATAAGCCCCTTTTATAGTGCAATTCTTCAGTCATTATGCTTTAAGACATTCCTATTTATTCCCCAACAGCGTAATAATGGTGTCCCAGTCTATCAATCACTTTGCCTTATGGAGTTGCGGAAGCACAACAGAGCACAGCAAAGCAAGCGCTCCACATACACTCACAGTCAGACATGCACACACACAGTGCTGCTTTCCCCTGCTGGCTCTGCCAATCCCTTCTCGCCCCTGTAACGGCTATGGGATCACTTTGCCACCCCATCACGTCTCCATGACATTCATATCGAGGGCAAAAAGGACCCAGGGATGTTAATATCACGCCCTAAAAGAGAAGAGACTCGGGGGATGTTAGCACAAATATGCAGAAACAGTTTATGTGTGTTCACCAGGTTTGATACCGACTCAACCTCATCTCTAACCTGTCTAATCACAGTCGCCCTGCTAGTTTTAAGCGTCACAGCAAAAAGAGACACTTCTTGTTAGCAGTTATGTGAGGTGGTTTGATGGTTTATTCAGCTACAGTTGAACTCACTAGTTCCTCTTTAGTCCGTCCTTCTCTCGGTCTCTCAACATGCTCTCTTTGCTGAGTTTGATCTTCTGCACTCAGACAGGAAATAGACCGACAGATCCCCAATGGAAAAGTCCAACAGGTCAAAATTTACTTTATAATTCGGGCCATCCAACTACTGGATTCTAATGACGACCGTAATGACTGATGATGGGTTTTATTTGGTTTTATGGACAGTTTTATACATTCTCAGTTTCCTTTTTGTCTCTCGGTGTTCTTTGGTATTTATCTATTTAATGTTTTCAGGATATTGAATGTTTTCAGCACAGAACTGATAAAGTCAGAGTCTATAAGCTTGTGTTTTCTCTAATTTTCTGGTTTACACCTGGCTGCAAAACCAATTTCCCAAGTTGAAGTCTTGATCATTCTTCATTTTTAATGTTTCCGATCATTTGGCTCAGCTCAGACGTAAGAGTCGACTCTCTCGGCTCCCAAATTACTCTATATTTGGTACCATCCGTTTTTTTATTAAATCAGTCATATTTAGCAATGATTTCACCAAAGATTGACTTGTGTGCATTCATTTTACTTGAACTACTCATTGTAATTATAATAAAGAATATATACATTGAAACCATATTGAAACAGGAGCTGGCTCAATCTTTCCAATTAAAGAGCCAGCCCATAGAGCTGAGTCCTTTGTGAACAACATGTCACTAGTTCCTTAGTTAACAATTTTAACAAGAGAAGCTCAAGTCCAGGAAATAAGATACTGAAACAAGCACATTTAAGCATCAAAAATCCTCCTGAATCTGAAGGAACTGACTAGAAAAACGTTATTCATGCAGGAAAAAAATAACATTTTAAGCTGAGAGTCTATCCTTCCTGTTTTTAGAGGTTTCCGCAATGAACAACAGCAGGAGATGCTGCAAGAAGAGCAATCTAAAGTCTCTGTAAATAGTAAAGGAAGTCACTGCTGTGAGCTCGGGTTTGAAGAGAATGTAAAAATAGAAGCTATTCTCTTCCTCAGCAGCACGGCAGTTTATTAATAATACTGCACAGCAAAGGTGAATTTGATCGCACGTGTCCAATTACAGTGCAGAGGTCACTTGGGACGGTTGTGTTTGGACTCAAATGGCGTAAAAACTGGTGAAAACTCAGACCAAAGAACAACCAGATATGTCCATGCGCCTGCCACTGAACTGATGAGAGATTTGTTTTTATATTCCCATCCAAGATACATTTGGAACTAGACGTCTGTGTAGGTTTTGGAAGCTTGATTCAAAGGCAACTGGACTTGGTTGAACTGAAACGTCTTGAAGGCCTTTCAACTTTAAGTCAAGCAGCCTTTGGATCAAGCTTCAATTGAGTTTGGATCAAGAGTTTTTAGGGTTTTGAGCAAAAAGAACAGAAACAAAACCAGGAAGAGAGTGCTTGTGTGTACACTTGTATGTGTGTGTGTGTGGTGTTTCTTTGCTGATTAGTATTGAAACAGCGCCCTCTGGTGGTTCTGAAAGGGTATAACATTAGTAAGGGTCTAACACGAAATGCACCTCTTCAAACAGAACCTGTGGGTGTATGAAAAATGAAACTCACAGTGGTCAGAGATTAAGACTTTTATAGTTAAGAATCAATGTTTCACAAAAAGATCATTTCAGCATTTCAATCAGAACTTGATCATCAGCATTATTTCACATTAACTGGCTCTGGTTCCAACTTTGCATTGATGGAGATGTTTCATTTTACAGTACTAAGATAATATTACAGTAAGATCCTGTGAGATAATATGAAGGTATGTTATTATTATTATTATGACGTGCTGCTGCCCTCGTGGCCAGGTCACCATTTTGAAAGAGATTTACTATCTCTTTCACAAGGGTGACCGAAAATAGAAAATTAGTATTTAAACTGAGGTTGGTTTGAAGATCATGGCTGTGTTTAGAAAATGCAAAGGCTTAAATTTACTGTCATTTTGTGACAGTTCTTAACTGGGGCCAAAAACAAAGGGAGTTTGATGTTGATTTTTCAATCACTGTGGTGTCAGATTACCTGAACATTGTTTGTTATTGGACGTCTGCCTTCTGAGTCCATGAAAGCCTGAGTGGGAAAGGTCAACCTGACTCTGAGGGTGTCAGAGGTCGGCTCCTCAGGAATCCTGCTGCTGCAGCAATGTGTGCGTAAGGGGTCTCTACAGTGCTTTCAGTGCCTTAACTCACTGAAGATAATTTCAAGTAGTAGAACCAATCAGTTGGGCTTTTTAGTATGTTTCTATCACACAATCAATGAAACAGATTGTGTGTTCGACTGTCTGTGCACGGCTCCTCTCCTGGTACCTGACTGTACATTTAATCAACAGCTGTCCATCCACAATACAACTAATCAAATAAGAAGTATTCATTTTCTGATTTCGGTAGATTTCTCCTATTAGTGCAAATGAAAAAGTCTGAAAACTGTGTGAAGTGTCAGTGTGGCTCGTCAATGCTCTGTGTGAAGTGCTCTCCAGTGTACAGGCCGTAGTGCAGCGTGTCTTTCTGGGCTGCAGCCCACGCCATCTGCCGGCTGGAGAAACGAGCGGCCCAGTTACCCTGAGGGTCCACCGTCACCACACCACCAAGACCATCCACTCTGGACTTCATATAGACCAGGGCAGAGTCACTGGCTGCCTCTGCTGACTGACCTAAAGAACAGAGGAGAGAGGAACGCTAACTGAACAACTCCAGTTAACCTCTGCATTCATCTCTGATGTTTATTATGAACATCTACATGCTGAGAGAGAGAGAGAGAGAGTGTGTGTGTGTGTGTGTGTGTGTGTGTGTGTGTGTGTGTTACCTTGCTCCATGTAGAACAGGATGAGTCTGGCTAAAACAACTTTCATGATAGCTTCTCCGTGGCCTGTAGTGGACACTGCTCCTGAGTTGTTGTCAGCATAACCTCCACAACCTGATACACACAACAACAAATACACACACACGCACACATGTGGGTCGGTGCACGTCAAATCTGGGAGTCAGTAGTTGAGGCAATCGAGCTAAATGCATCATCATCCTTGGAATCTGCAACCAGGTCTTTCACTTCAGATTTAAAAACATTGAAGGATCCCAGCTCCTTGAGGTTTAAGTCATAACATTATAAAACACTTCAGAAACCTGACACACGTGGACTTTTCCTGCTCGAATGGCTTTCCTAAGATCTCAAGACATGACTGCTGGAAAAAAAAAAGATTAACCCTGTAAGTGAAAGATTTAAGAGAACGAGCGTAAGATCTGAGCGGAGTCCAGATCCATAAACTAAAGCTCTCCACGTGAGACTTCAGGGTGAAGAAATGTAAATATACTTAAGAACTGATGGAAATCAGACAAGTGTAAAACTGCATTGATGGGCTAGTTCTTCTACTTAAGTATGTTGCTACAGCAGTATTTTTTTCTCGAAATGATCAGAATCGTTTTGTACTTTTTATCTTGTGGCCTTTCTGTTAACGTCAGACGTCTGAGGCGGTATCCACTCATGACAGCCGAGTCATTCATTGACTGATAGTGACGGATTAGAGTCCAAACTCCACTCACTTCACTAAACCTTTAGAGTGAATCAACCCTGAGATGATTCAGCTAGTGCCACACCAAATGTACACTTATTATTTTAAACAACACTCCGGACGCTGAAACATTACTCAGGCAACATTAGGGTTATTAGAATGAGCCACTCGAACTGTGACTCTGACACAATGAGCAGGAATTAGTGAGTACATGGTAAATGGACTTTTAGGCATCATGCTCAAAGGACTGGAGGACTGTTAAAAACAAAGAACAATGAGTCAACCTTTTTCAGGTTAAGTGTCTTTAGTATGTCTTTCTTCAACAAATACCTTTATGATGAGGCATATCATTCCACGCTGTATGTTTGAGGACTGACCTATGCAGGGTGTGTCCCCCACCCGACCCTCCATCTTGTTCAGCATCCCACCAGTGGAGGTCGCACAGGCTACAACTCCCTCACTATCCACTGCCACGGCCCCGACTGTGCCCATCTTCCCCCTACACGTTGAAAAAAAACAGAAACAGAAAAAACATGTGAAATGTGTATGGATGGGATTTGTTAATACTGACGGACACTTTGCGTAGCAGCCTCTGTCATCACTGTGTGAATGTGGTGTGACAGGAAGTGTAAAAGCAGCTTTGAGTGGTCTAGAACGCTGGTTCTCAACTGGTCTATCCTCAAGACCCACAACCTACAGTAAAACAAATTTAGGATATTTTTCAACCAATCAGATTTATTTACTGAAAAAATGTTGCAGTTCAAACGGCAGAGGGTGCAAAACATGTCACAAGGGTAAAAATAATAAACATGTTTTTAAAGCATTTCATTGACTTTTTCATACAATTTATTCTCATGGCATACATTCACGACCCACTTTGGGTCCCAACCCACCATTTGAGAACCACTGCATGTGAAAAGCACTGTCCAAGTACATCTACCATTTACTGTGATCCTGTCAGTAGCAACAACATTAAAAAAAATGTAAGCAGACATGTACTTGGGCAAGACACTTAACCCCAAGTTGCTCCCGCTGCTTCGTCGGTGGCATATGAATGATTTAGATAGCAGCCTCTATCAGTGTGTGAATGGGTGTGAATGTGTAGGTGTGACATGCGGTGTAAAAACGCTTTGAGTAGTCAGAAGACTAGAAAAGTGCTATACGAGCACAAGTCCATTTACACTTTAAAAAATGGGTTTCACTTACAGTAACATTACAGCTTGTTTTAAGGCTGCTCAACGTGATCATCTGAAGATATATCTAAACTTTTTGCACCTATAACTAATTAATTCCCTTAAAACATGTCCAAACTCAACAGAATCACTCTTTAAGGAACACTCCAGCAAAGAGCTTGTTCCTTTAGGAAAGGCGCAGCTGCAGTCAGCTGGGACTCACAGCAGTAATCATGAATTCCAACGATGACCCAGAGTCAGAGCATAGAAACCTGTGCAAACATCCATACAACCCTCTCCAGTAACTACTGCTGCATAACCCCTGCTATGGTTGATTCTTGTGCTCAGCATGTTCCAGAAAGTCTTTAAAATCTTTACTGGGCTTCAATAAGAGGCTCTGGGATAAGACTTATGAGTCACTTCTTAATGGATCACACCTTTTTTTTCTTTCTTATGAATTTAAAAGGAGGTCTCACATTTGGCACTCCACAGGGTTGGCATCAGGTGCCAGGTTCTTCCTCCAGCGCATGCGGGAGTACTCGGTGATGAGGGACTCCATAGGCACCTCAGGGACGCCCATGGAGCGGGCGAACTGTTTGGCACCCTCTGCAGTGAGACATGCATGACTCGTCTGAAACCCAGATCACAGTAGGACATTGAAAAAATGAATCTCTGCACTGTGATGGTAAACTATACTACTATACTTTTAGAAATGAATGCATGCTAGTTTGGCTGTTATAACAAAATGTAATGTTTACACACTCTACTTTATACCCCTTATTATTATTTGTTACTTTTCTTAACTCCTGTTGTCCCTGTATAACTGACCATATTTCGGGGTCCAGTATTGTTATATATACGTTACATAAGGAGATTGTCGGGGTTAAACCAAAATGTTTTGGAAGAAAAAGTTTATGAAAAATTGATGACAGTGTACTGTCAAAGAGGGATGCCACATTTTAAACCTTCCTGATCAGAAAACTAGGAACAAACCCCGGGACAGCTCTCTTCGATGTTTTTGACTTTGGACTGCAGTACCCATTTTAATCACTAGATGTCAGAGTAACATATTGCATCTTTAACATCCTGAGTTGACAACATAACAGTAATGCAAACACGACAACTTTGACGTTTCTACCGGTTTCCATCGGCTATCTGCCGGGACAAACACTTAAATGATGCTTGAAATAAAAACTGAACCTACACTTTAATTGATCCTTAACTGGATTGTTGAAGGAGAAAACACTCTCCTTTATCTCTGCTGAATACTGTTCTGTGCTTAAACTGTGCAGCTGCTCCTGTACAGTGCAGGAACCTTGAGTAAATCGAGTTTTTGAATTTGATGAAGGTTTTCGCTTATGAGTTAAATTGGTTTAATCTCCATAAAAACAAGCAAGATTACAAAGGGGGGGGGGGTTGATGGGGCATTGCTAGTAAAAACTAAAACTCTGCTGTTAAGCCTACTGTCTACACCTTACTGTATACTTATAGATTTGTTGTTGCACATACAGTATGGTAAAAACATGAGCTTTAGTAAGTTCATGAACACAAACAGGCCGGAGTTTCTCCTGCCAGCCCCCTCGTTTATTTTCCAGATAAAGTCCGAGTGAGCAGATGCGAGAAGGCAGCAGGATATTATCAGGAGGAGAATGCACGACTACAGAGACACAAAATCAAACTGCCGCATCATGTTTGTTTTCTGTTCTCCAGTTTTTCTTCTCCACTATTCTTTTTTTTATTTTTTTATATTGTGATCCTGTAGAACTACACACAGCATTGATATAATAGCCTTGTATAGCGGACTGTGTTGCTTTGTTCCTTGCCTCAGGAAACCCCACTTCTGTACAAGGATAGTATCCGGCTGTGAGCTGAAAGTGTGGACAACAAGATCAGGAGGATTTCAGGAGCAGTCCTCCTGAAGTTCTTTAAAGATTTTCAGGAGTGCATATGTCAAAACGAATTGTCTTTGCTAAATGTTAAGTGATTTGCTCATAGTGGATTAATGTTGAGTGTTTGTAAATAATATAATACAGAGTTCAGTGTCTGTCTTTTTGTAAAGTGTCTTGTTTTGAATTGGTGTTATACAAATAAAGATTGATCGATTGATGTTAAAAGCGTCAAACCTTGTCCATAACCAGTCTCGCTAGCTGGGTTGGGTTGGCTATGTCGCGTACAGCCGACACTGCACCAGTTGCCAGCGTTTTCCCGTCCATCACAAAAGCATCCATCTCCACCTCTCCCTTCACGTTCAGCACCGACCCACAGCCTGAAATAAATATGAAGAGAGAAATCATTTGATAGAGTCCGGCATCATGGGACAAAGAATGTCTCTCTGTATAACATCTTGAAAGAAAATGATCTGTGACAATTATTGTAAAATGATTCAGCAATTAAAGATGTTGTGAAAAATCCCTGTATATGTTATGAGTTATGCTTTATTTCATAGTAAAGTAATGCAACTCACTATTGTCAAAGTGTTCTTGGATAAATGTGGCTCAGTGATAGAGTAGTACTAAATGTTCAACAAAAGTCAAGATGGAAAAACAAGAACAATAGGGCTTTCACACTTGCAGAAAAACTCCTGATATTTCCAGGAGGAGCTGCATGTGTGAACGCCATCAGCCGACATTTTCACTCCGACTCTACCCGGTGTTTCTCCTGCCAGACCCTTAGTATTTTTTCATCCAGGTCAGGAGAATTTCAGGAGCAGTCTTCCTGAAATGATCTAGATATTTTCAGGAGTGCATGTGTGAAAACAAACGTGTATAATAGTGTGTGTGTGTGTGTTTTTGTATTACCTGCGTTGAAGGAGGGGTTATTCTCCAGCTGGGTCACAGCCTCCACCACAGCGTCCATGCTGCTGCCCCCTCCCTTGAGAACAATGTACCCGGCTCGGGCTGCTGCAGACACCCCTGATGTGGAGTTTTGTGCCCGCTCCTTTGGGATATGACCCGCCCCTCCATGGACCACCACAACTGGCAACATGTCAATCACCTGAGAGGTGAAGGAGCACAGTTAAAATGTCATACAGGATGAAGCCACATTCTTTTTTTAAAGGGGATAACGTTGTCTTTGCATTGGCAATCCAAAACGCCCTAAGTCTCTTTCTACATTGACGTGCAGTCGGACAAAAAGGAGAAAGTTCCCGAGTGTTGACGTGAAGTCATACAGTAAAAACTACTTGGAGAGATTAAACAGAAACATGGGGACATTACTTTATTTAGACGTTATAATACATTCACATATTAATTAATGTTGGAATGTAAAACTAGTGTATGCTTTAGGCTATACGATGACCTATGTCTGATAACAAGGAGGGGAGCCGGATACAGCAATACTTTGATGTTTGGGGCAGCAGTCCGTGATGACATTACCACAATAATAAACAAAGTAAACAAGGACATATCGATCGCAGAACTTATTCAATCGGAAATCCGTTAAATCTGAGGGGCCCTTGAACGCACCATTTCTACCAACACAACCAACACCTTGTTCTCAAACAAATCGCTGTATCAACTTCAGACGTACGACTAATACATTCAAATAAAAACTCATAATTTACCATTTATTTACAACATTTCTTAATGAAATTCCGCCTGGCTATCTTTACAAAATTACCGAAGGTGTGTCATAGACTACAGTAATAAAGAGGTGTTAACAACGTAAATTATTATTTAAAATTGGCCAAAAAACTGTAAGGTAGGTTCGGTGTTACAACAGAATTGCATAATTATTACGGATTATGTGGAGACAGTCTTGAGACATGCAAAAAAGACTGAAGTCAATTGAGAGCCCACGCCGTTGTAAACAAGCATTGCGACGTTTTTCTTGGCGTAGAGTGAGTAAACAGACTATCACTGCAGACTATCAGAGTGAAACAGACGTAACATACGTAGAGAATACAACAACAAATAACATGCTCTGTTATTTCTTTATCCATTCTTTTCATTCATTCAAGAAATTCTACATGTACCTGCTGCTGGCTTGACGGACTTGAATAGTGTTTCTTCTCCTGCTTCAAGCTTCTTCTTCTTCTTCTTCTTCTTCTTCTTCTTCTCTTCCTCTCTTTGGGGTCTATGTCAGATCTAATCCATAATGTTGCTTCAGCGCCACCCTCTGGTTGTGTTATTCTTCTCTACCCTGCCATGTCTGGTTTAGTGTTCTTTGAACAATGAAAAAGGCTATCCCTCTGTGGAAAACTATATTTTGTGCTGTTACTGTGTCACCATTTCTTGCCTTTTGTAGGAAAATTTGCTGTATGTGCGAAATCTGTCATTATACGTACTTTTTCAGCGCTGTCCCCCACACATCTTTCAACCCCTGAGGAGTTTTTAAACTAGATTTAAAACAGATAGAAATT
The DNA here is from genome assembly GCF_963584025.1 of Labrus mixtus. Lineage (NCBI taxonomy): Eukaryota > Metazoa > Chordata > Actinopteri > Labriformes > Labridae > Labrus > Labrus mixtus. The sequence goes on from NC_083617.1 coordinate 27,758,990, forward strand.
CAAAGTGGCGATTCTTTAAGACCAATAAAAGCAAACAAGACCATCAGAGACAATGTTGCTATATTGTAATTTTCATTGCCTGTGTCTGAGTCCGTGGGAAAGGCATGACATGAGACTTTTTACACAAGTCATCCATCCTCCACTCCACTTTTGTGTCGACTTTAGACAGTCAACACAAAATAACACAAGTAGATGAAAATCTTTTTCACTCTACATCAGTTTATTTATTACAAGGTTACACATGAGCTGTCTGAAGAACTTGTGCTACCCAACACAGAGACCTCCAAGGAAACAGAGTGACAGAAAGAAGAGAAGATATCAGGAGAGAAGAAGAATCCTTACACTGCAACTGTTTCATATAAACACTTTAAATTCAAAGGTCATAGCTGATCCCAACTTACTGGTTCATATGTCAGCAACAAAACATCACAAAAGTCAAAAAAGTACAGACAGATTCCTGTGAATAGAATTGTCTTATATCCCTTTATAACAACAGTTATACATCTGTTAGTCAATACATACTTATGAAAACACATTAGTGATGTTGTTAACTTGGAATCCTTTGGATCACTTTTACCATTGCACAGGATTAGCATTTCTCTCCTGTGTGAATCATCATGTGTTTGGTCAGATGTCCCTTAGAACTAAACCTTTTACCACACTCAGAGCAGCTGAAGGGTTTCTCTCCTGTATGAACTAACATGTGTGTGGTCAGATGTTGTCTTTGGGTAAAGCTTTTACTGCAAACAGAGCAGCTGAAGGGTTTCTCTCCTGTATGAACTAACATGTGTGTGGTCAGACTTCCTCTTTGGGTAAAGCTTTTACTGCAAACAGAACAGCTGAAGGGTCTCTCTCCTGTATGAACTAACATGTGTGTGGTCAGACTTGCTCTTTGGTTAAAGCTTTTACTGCAAACAGAGCAGCTGAAATCTTTCTCTCCTGTATGAACTAACATGTGTGTGGTCAGCTGTTGTCTTTGGGTAAAGCTTTTACTGCAAACAGAGCAGCTGAAGGCTTTCTCTCCTGTATGAATTAACATGTGATACGTCAGACTTTGTCTTTGGGTAAAGCTTTTACAGCAAACAGAGCAGCTGAAGGGTTTCTCTCCTTTATGAACTACCATGTGTGTGGTCAGATTCCCTTTTCGGTTAAATCTTTTACCACACTCCGAGCAACTGTGTGGTCTCTTACAAGTCTTTAGTTTCTTATTTTTCAAGTTTAATTCTGACAGATGTTCTCCTGTCTCTTGCCAATCATCACTGTCATCAGTCTCAGGTTCATAAGAGTCTTCAGTCTCGACCTCAGTCTCTGGTTGTAAACGTCTCTCTGGATCTGAGTCTCTCTCTGGTTCTGCTCCTCCACAGTCCTCTCCATCAACTCCTGTTTCCATCTGTTCAGTTTGTCTCTGATGAAGCTGTGAGGACTGAGGTTTCTCTTCATCATCTTCACTCTTCACAGAGACAGGAGTGAAAGGGAACTTGGTGGTATCAGCCACCTCCAGTCCTTGAAGCTGTTCTTCCTCCTGACTGATCCACAGTTCCTCATGTTCTTCTTTAATGTGTTGGGGCTTAGTGTCCTCCTGGTCCAGAATGTGGCTCCACTCCTGCTGCTCAGGTGGAAGTTCTTCTTTACTCACCAACAGCTGCTGGACATCTGCAGGACACAGTAAACAAACATTAACAGTACTCAGACTGCTTTTTGAATATTAAAGGGGCTATATGTAACTTTCAAAAATACTGCGTTTGTAGCGATACCGCAGGCCGTTAGGTGAACTGCACCAGTAACCTGTTGCTCGCTCTCCCTCGCGCGCTCGTACGTACACAAAGGAGCATCATCATCGGCTGTGAAACACTGGATATTTAGCGGCATAATGTTTACAGAGGAGGTAAGTGGTCATACACATGTGAAAGTCTGTGAAGGAGTCTGTGTGTCTGTATTCAGTCTCTGCAGGCACTGGCTGAGAGCAGGAGTGTGTGATGAGTTTGTCCGTCTTTGAGACCTCCTAGGGTGGATAGAAGTGTGTGGAAGACGACCTCTGGCTGTGGAGGTGAAGACCGGGAGTGTGTGATGAGTTTGTACTGTTGATCTCTGTAAGCGGAGCGGAGTGAGGAGGATGTTGAGAACGAGCATAAAATGTCACTTCCTGGAGCTTTCGCGGAAAATACGACCCGGCTAAAAAATGTATACATGCAACACAGATAGACAGTGAACATCTACTGTTTCACATCAGTTAACCGTTTGCTTATTAATGGGCGATAAACGATTTATACATGTAAAAATTTACATATAGAACCTTTAACAAGGGCTGTCAAATGATTTCATTTTTAATGGCTGAAAATCAATAGTTGATTGGAATTGATAACATTTTAATCATGTTTGGAATTCACTTATTTTGCATTTTAAAAAGTTTTAATGCTTTTATTTTATAATTTTGTCTTAAGCTTAGGTTAATTTACTTCCTTTTTGGATACAAACCTACCTTTATTTTGAAAGAAAGTATTAACTTAACCATGGAAAAAAGGAACTTGTTAAAAAAAAAAAGTCAAAGTAAATGAAACCAGCAGAAGAGGTTGTGTAAATAAAAGTGTTTGCTTCGTGTGGTCTCTTACCAGTCTTTAGTTTCTTATTTTTCAAGTTTAATTCTGACAGATGTTCTCCTGTCTCTTGCCAATCATCACTGTCATCAGTCTCAGCTTCATAAGAGTCTTCAGTCTCGACCTCAGTCTCTGGTTGTAAACGTCTCTCTGGATCTGCTCCTCCACAGTCCTCTCCATCAACTCCTGTTTCCATCTGTTCAGTTTGTCTCTGATGAAGCTGTGAGGACTGAGGTTTCTCTTCATCATCTTCACTCTTCACAGAGACAGGCGTGAAGGGGAACTTGGTGGTATCAGCCTCCTCCAGTCCTTGAAGCTGTTCTTCCTCCTGACTGCTCCACAGTTCCTCATGTTCTTCTTTAATGTGTTGGGGCTTAGTGTCCTCCTGGTCCAGAATGTGGCTCCACTCCTGCTGCTCAGGTGGAAGTTCTTCTTTACTCACCAACAGCTGCTGGACATCTGCAGGACACAGTAAACAAACATTAACAGTACTCAGACTGCTTTTTGAATATTAAAGGGGCTATATGTAACTTTCAAAAATACTGCGTTTGTAGCGATACCGCAGGCCGTTAGGTGAACTGCACCAGTAACCTGTTGCTCGCTCTCCCTCGCGCGCTCGTACGTACACAAAGGAGCATCATCATCGGCCGCGAAACACTGGATATTTAGCGGCATAATGTTTACAGAGGAGGTAAGTGGTCATACACATGTGAAAGTCTGTGAAGGAGTCTGTGTGTCTGTATTCAGTCTCTGCAGGCACTGGCTGAGAGCAGGAGTGTGTGATGAGTTTGTCCGTCTTTGAGACCTCCTAGGGTGGATAGAAGTGTGTGGAAGACGACCTCTGGCTGTGGAGGTGAAGACCGGGAGTGTGTGATGAGTTTGTACTGTTGATCTCTGTAAGCGGAGCGGAGTGAGGAGGATGTTGAGAACGAGCATAAAATGTCACTTCCTGGAGCTTTCGCGGAAAATACGACCCGGCTAAAAAATGTATACATGCAACACAGATAGACAGTGAACATCTACTGTTTCACATCAGTTAAACGTTTGCTTATTAATGGGCGATAAACGATTTATACATGTAAAAATTTACATATAGAACCTTTAACAAGGGCTGTCAAATGATTTCATTTTTAATGGCTGAAAATCAATAGTTGATTGGAATTGATAACATTTTAATCATGTTTGGAATTCACTTATTTTGCATTTTAAAAAGTTTTAATGCTTTTATTTTATAATTTTGTCTTAAGCTTAGGTTAATTTACTTACCTACCTTTATTTTGAAAGAAAATAAGGAACTTGTAGAAGATATTGTATTAACTTAACCATGGAAAAAAGGAACTTGTTAAAAAAAAAGTCAAAGTAAATGAAACCAGCAGAAGAGGTTGTGTAAATAAAAGTGTTTGCTTCGGTTAGAGGGGGTGAAACTACGTCGCTAGTTCCCAAGACTGTATGTCTGCATCCTGGCGCTCTCTCGTCTGTGTGCTCTCGCCTGGATGCCTGAAGCCGAGCCCCCTGAGCTTCTAATTTTCAACATAAAGCCATAAAGCTACAGAAATAAAAATATCTGTAGTGTACATGTGATATATTACAAACATACTAGGTGTTTATATACGACGGAGGGCCATGTTAAAAAATTATTATTTTTTAAATTTCGAGATTAAACTCGTAAATTTACGAATTGAATCTCCTAAATTTACGACATTAATCTTGAAATAAAAAAAAAAAAATGAACGTGGCCCTAATCCTCCGTCGTACTTATACATTCAAGGCTAAATAAAAAATAAGCAATTTCTCCATTCTATATGTATATGTGCTTTTTGAGAACACGAGTTGGTCGTCTTTGTTTCCTTTTATGAAACTCCTACATGGTGGTGTTAACTGACAGTGGGGAAAGATGTACCTTTACTTCCTTTGAGACGTTTCCCCTTCTCTTTGGGGTCTGGTTCTGTGCTGGCGACATCGCTATCGGCTCCCGGCTGGGACGCTGTCTCATCTCCGGGATGAGCGAGTGCTTCTTTAGCTAAATTGTGGAGGTACTTCAAAGCCCTAGAGAGATTTAACACAGTGTTTTTTAAATCAGGGATGATACTTTGCACTACAATTCAAAATTGAGTACCTATATGGACAAGTTATTCTTTTTACCGAGGCTGAGTTAGAAAATAATTTAATCCAAGAAATATAAGTAAAAGAACGTCTAATCGTGGGCCATTTTCAACTGTTTCAAATGGGACGGCAAGTGATTTTGTCTAACCTAGTAACAGTAGCTAAGGGGGGCGGGGCTTGACAAAGGGTCGTTTGACCAATCAATCACTCTCTGGTATTTTTAAAAATTTGACAATCTTGATAAAATAGCATCACAACTCAGTAGAGACTTATTGTATTGTGACTTGAGTGTATCGTTACATCCTTATCCTGAATACAGAATAAATGAATCGCCCTTTGAGAAAATGTTACATTTTGAAAACAGACGTCATGTGACTCACTCTTTAGCAGCAGCTCTCCTGCGCCGCCCCCCTGGCTGGATCTCCTCCTCGGGTTCACTCAGAGCTGCACATGGCGGTGGTTCTGCGATTACCTGCGCACGCTGCTTCTTCACATATTTTCTCTTCGGCTTCGGCATCCCGTTCTCCTGCTGCGCCGAATCTGCCACTCCACCTTCCAAATGTGGGAGCGCCACATCAGTGTTCGGAGTCTCATCTTTTTTTTTTCTACCAGGAGTCCTTTTTGTCGGGGTCTTCTTGGCTCTAACAACCTTTTTAGGCGTTTCCTTTGCCGTTATTTCATCCGGCTCTTGAGGTGTTTTGTGATTGGCTTCATTTTCTACGTCATTTTCGGGCAGTTCTGGGTCATTCTCAGCTTTTCGCCTCTTTGCCAGAGTCCTTTTAGAAGCTGCACCTTCTCCTGAGCTTTTTCTGCCTGTTGTTTTCTTCTCATCCAACGAGTCTTCGGTTTCATAATCCTGATATTTGGGATTTTTCTTGCGCTGTCGTCCTCTGGAGCTGGGTGTTAAATCAGAATTCTGCTCTGACGGGTTCTCTTGCCCTGAAAGGAGAGTGATGTCATACATAGCTCCACAGGTGGATAATATAAAGTACATACAGAAATCTCTTTGGTTAATTAAATAACGACTATTTTTTTATTTATTCTTTTACTATAACTCACCAAATGTTAGTCTTACAGGCTGCATTCTTACAAACAGAAACCACTTTCAGAGACACAGTCAAAGTAAAAATATAACCATATAACCAAATATAACCAACAGCACACATGTCAAAGCGTTATTGTGCAAGACTCCACAACTCACTCCTGCTGTAAATACATGAGCAGTTGGTTCATTTGGGTGTGCTAAAGGTGAATGTGTCACAGTCAAAAGGGAGACTACATAAAAAAAGACTACATCAAATAAAAGGAGGTGTTATGAACCTTGTCCAGAGTCAATGGGATCCATTGGCCCTGGGCTGGTGCTGCAGTCGTCCCTCAGATGCCTCCTCATGTGTGGAGCAAGTTTTTTTTCTGACTCTTTGCTTTCTGTTTCAGCCTAGAAATACAAACAAAAAAGAGAAAGACACACGTGACACAAGAGTGTTTGTAAAACGTATTCATCTAAAAACATGATTTATTGAATACCAAAAGAGTAAAGGGACAACAGATGGAAATTAGCTTGAGCTAAATCTGGTACAAAGCATCTCAACCAACCAAGCATTCAGCGTCCGGTAAGTATAATAAGAAGCATACAAACAGAAGACTCCGGTGTTTTTAAGGTAGTTTGACACCTTGCTGAATAGATTTAATACTATAACAATTACCATGGAAACGTAGAATGTCAGATCCCCGCGTGATACCGATATCAATTCGATTTTAATTACCATGGAAACGTTAGCGAAATGTATTCGATTGGCTGAGTCTCTGAGTCTGACAGACCAAATCTCAGTCAATATTTATATACTAATAATAATAATATACTGTTTTACTGCTCTTTTCCGCATTGGAGGGTGTTCATTGGTAATAGACAGGCGGAGACCCGTCACTCCTACTTTTATTAAACCACTTATCACTTCGGCGCACCTTTTTAACATCACACATGCTTAGGTATGTACTTAAAACACTTTAGTTACCGGCTTGTTTCCCAGGGACTCGCATCTTCAGCTAGCTAACGCTAACTGGCTAAAGTAGCAGGGAGGGGGCGCTGGTGGAGCAGTGGTTAGTGCGCGCGCCCCATATATGGAGGCTGTCGTCTCGGGCGGCCCGGGTTCACATCCCACCTGTGGCTTCCCTCCTGCATGTCACTCCCCACTCTCTCTCTCTCTCTCTCTCTCTCCCTGATTTCCAACTCTAGCCACTGTCCTATCTATCCATTAAAGGAACAAAAAGCTCAAAAATAAATCTTTAAAGAAAAATAAAAAAAAAAGTAGCAGGGGAGACCTTTTTACACTAACGATAAGTAACTTTAATACTCTTAAAATCAGACAGAAACTGACAGGAATCGCCGGTATCACCACCATCACCATTAAAAACTCACCCTGACTGAGCTTGGGACTTGCTGCTCGGTGGTGAAGGCTGAAACGCCGCGCACCGAGCACAGGAAGGTAAGAATCCGACCACCGGGGATCGAGTCCCAAACTCCGCTACTTCCTGGATGGGCACCGTTGACCGTCACCGGAGCTGTATAGACACACCCGACCCCTATATCCAGGCGTTTTTATTTATTGAGCTGCAAAATGTAAACACCACCCGCGCTGGTCCCGCTGATTTAAGGGTTGCTGAAAGTCACATTCCGCCTGCATCAGACCGCCATGTTACTGTACAGGCATGGAGAGCCACACCTGCCCCCCTATCAACTCTTCTTCTTCTTCTTTGGATTTTATTGGCAGCTGGCATCCAAAAAGTTGCATTACTGCCATCTGCTGGATTTAATTATTACTCACATTCCTAAATCCTCCTCAATAAACCTGTTCTCAAGAGATATTTAAACAAGCATCTTCGGCCTCTCCCTCTCTCCCCACACTCCAAAATACTTTTGAAATCTCTTCTTACGAGTCCCTCTCTCTCCATTTCTGACATCATATTATGTCTATGTGCTACATACTTTCTACATTTAATAACTACATGTTCAACTGTTTCTGCTAGATTGCATATCTCACAAAGACCGGATGAATGTTTTCCAATGATATGTAGAGTGCTATTTAAATGACTGTGACCAATTCTTAACCTGGACATTACGACCTCCTCTCTTCTGTTGCTCCCTCTGTATTTGACTTTATCTATTTCCCTCTGAATTGAGTATAAATGTCTTCCCTTTGTCTGATTGTTACAATATTGTTGCCATTCCTGTTTAATTTTACTCCATGTGACTCGTTTCCCTTCTGACTTAATAATTTGATGTTAATATCAATCCTCTCTTTCTTTACATCTTCCTTAACCAACCTGTCCACCTTTTCATTTCCTGCTATACCTGAATGTGCTGGAACTCCACATCTGTCCCCTGTTTAACCACCTGGGAATGTGTAAATATGATTTCATATAATAAATCTTGACGACTGTGAGATGATCCTGATTGAATACTGTATAAAGCGCTGACTGAATCACTGCATATCAGCACTTTCCTTCCTTTCATTTGCTCAACACATTCTAATGCAACTAAAATGGCGTACAACTCTACTGTGTAAACGTTCAGGAGATCTGACATTCTCTTCAACATTGAATTTTGGGATAAACGCAGCTGATCCTGTTGCATTTGTCATAGGGTCTTTAGATCCATCTGTGAATACTTGTACATGATCTCAATATCTCTGTTCTATGTGTTCATAGAATTCACTAACTAAATCAACATTTCTTTTTCTTTCCTTTCTCTTTAGTAACTCCAAGTCTACTTCAGCTGTCTCAAGCATCCACATTGGAACTGGTGGCCATAAAACAGCTGGACTGATATTCTTGTCATACACTCCCATATCTCTCGCCACTCTATCCCCTATCCATCCAAAACTGGACTTAATTGTTCTCTCTTTTTCCCAGCAATCCTTTAACACTGATTTTGTTGGGTGACTATCTCCATGTCCTCTCAAGTTCAGCCAATAATTTGCTAATGGCTGTTTCCTCCTTAAACATAGTGGCATCTCTCCTACTTCTACCTGAAGTGCACATATTGGAGATGATTTCACTGCCCCAATACATATCCTAAGAGCCTGTGCCTGAATCATTTCTAACTTTGCAAGTGTTGTCTTTGCTGCAGATCCATATACCACACTCCCATACTCAATCCTAGTTCTAATTAACGCCACATATATATATATTAAGGCAGCAACATCAGCTCCCCAATCCATTCCTACGAGACATCTCATTACATTTATTACTTTTTTGCATTTATCAACAATATTCCTTATGTGTTCCTTCCATGTCAACTGGACATCAAAATATACCCCTAAAAAACAAAATGAATCACAAAATTATTTCCATACAATGTCAAACCAATATTCTCCCCAATTTTCTTTCAAGAAAAGAACATGATCTTTGTTTTTTCCACAGAAAATTTAAATCCCCACTTTAATCCCCACTTCTCAACTAAACGGATCCCTTTCTGAATTTTATTTACAATAAAATGGATATTCTTTCCTTTTTTCCACAATGCTCAATCTTCCTATATCTGTTGGGATATTATCAAATATATATAATTTATCATAATTGAAAATAAAATCGGACTTATCACACTTCCCTTGATATTTCGTCACCTATTTTAACTTGAATCTATCTCTTGTTCAGAAAATCCATTATCCAATTAAAAATCCTTCCCATGACTCCCATGAGATGTAACTTAATCAAAAGTCCCTCTCTCCAAAGCATATCATATGCTTTCTCAACATCAAAAAATACTGCAACTACTGTTTCTTTTGTAACCTGAGCTTTTCTTACAACGTCTTCTAAGCTTACCACCGGATCCATAGTTCCTCGCCCTTTTCTAAACCCACTCTGATATTCCGCCATCATCCCTCTTTTCTCTAGATAGTACACCATTCTTTCATTTACCATGCGCTCCATCAGTTTACAAACATGTGATGTTAAGGCGATCGGCCTGTAGTTTGCTGCATTGCTTGGATCTTTTCCTGGTTTCCTTATAGGAACAATCACTGCCTCCTTCCAGCTAATTGGCAACCTCCCTTCCTCCCATACCTTATTATACAACATTAACAATCTGCTAAGTGCCTCTGTACTTAAATGCTTTAACATGATATAACATATCTCATCTTTCCCAGGAGCACTCATTCCAGACTTAGCCAATGATTTTGTTAGCTCTCCCATTGTAAAAGGTACACTAATCTCATCCTCAACATGATTTTTCTTACTCAGTGCTTCAATATTTTCAAATTTTGTTTTAACCCTGTACCTTTTTGCTTCCTCACTCAGATTATTAGAACTGTTTATTGTAGCAAACGTTTTAACCATTAATGCAGCTTTTTCTTTATTAGTTATTGCCCCATCCTTTCCGTTATTTAAAACAGGATAATTCCAATCTCTTCTGTCCCCTCTCATCCTTCTAATCATCCCCCAAATTTCTTTCTTATTCCCTATTGTACCACAGAATGTTCTCCAGTAAGTTCTTTTTGCTTCTCTTACAGTCCTTCTGACTTCTGCCTGAGATTTTTTGTACTGTATCATATGTTGGAAATTATGAGTTCTTTTCAGTATTTTAAATGCCCTGTTTCTGTTTTTCACTGCTACTTTACAAACCTCATTCCACCATGGAACCACTTTCTCCTTTGTTTTTCCTTTACTTTTAGGGACTGACAGTAGAACCCCTATCAGCTCATTCAAAACAATTCAACAATTCAAAATAGCTGCTAATAATTACTGATTTTGAGCTATTTGTGGTATTCATTGTTGTTGTCATTGCTCTTTTTACACTCCTCCTTCCTGAACCTTCCTCTATCCCTCTTTCCAAGCCCAACACAGTTTCTGCAGATGGCTGTCACCTCTCACAACATGGCATAAAAACACATCTTATTCCTGAAGAATGTTATGTTGTGTTGATGTAGCAAAGTGCTTAAAAAAAGTGCACCATATACATTTTATATAAAAGACACAGAGCCCCCAAAAGTCCACGCATTAAACTTTTAATCATCTGTGGTTATGACACTGCTGGTTCTATGAAATAGCAGCACGTTATACTTCTAAAAAAACAACATATTAAATGTACAGATTTGGTTAAAATCATGTCTATTTCCTTTACAAATTATATCCCACAAATGGAAAATGAAGTGCTTTCTTAATGTGTTAACTAATTTGGAGACTTGAGAAGATGTTTTGCTCTCTGTGTGTCAGTTTAAATAATTGTGCTATGCATGTCATTGTCATTGTTATCACTTCAATCAGGAAGTGAGCACCCTTTTTTTTTTTTACAACAACAGTGGAAGACGTTGCAGAGAGAGGAAGAGGAAGAGGAAGAGGGAGGGTGAGAATGAGAGGGGGAGGAAGAGTGTGAGGTAGGGGTAGAGCTGGTAGAGGAGTTCATGGCCAAAGAAGACAACAACTTTCAAATGAAATCAGAGCAACCTTAGTTGATCATGTCATCAACCATGGGCTGACAATGTGAGAGGCTGGACAGAGAGTGCAGCCCAACTTGAGCCGTTTTACTGTACTGGTATATGTTGCACCGACTTGTTTGGTGAAAAATAAATAAATAAATGTTTCAACAGCATGTGTGTGTATCTGCAAATATTTCTGTGCATGTGAACAAGCTGAATAATTTTCTACAATTCAAACTATTTTAGTATTATGGCAAAGCATACTAAAGATGAGAGTGCTTTTCATTATGCCAGCTGTGTGTAGTTGGTTAGACAACAATCTGGTAATATGAATGAAGTGTGTGCCATTTGGTGCAAAAGTTTGAGTTTGATAATGCTATATGTAGTTTTGGTTGCAGTTCTTCATTTTACAGGATGTATGAGGTATTTTGCAGTTTGGGTGTGTGGTTTTGTTTGCAGCCTAGTTTGCAAAATTGTGTTTTAGCAATTGGAAAAAACTGTAACAAGTTTGACAAGTACAGACGAACACTCTTCTTCTTCTATCGCTGTTCAAATCCGATCAGACGCAGGTGAAGGAAAGTGTCACTCTGTTGTTTTTCAACATCACGGTGAGGATCCATGACGCCCGGCCATTTCAGATTCCACTGGTTGATCTGTCTCTGCCTGTCCTGCTGCTGCTGCTCCACCTCGGCCTCGCTGCATGAGCTGCAGGTGTTGCCGCCGCCGAAAGCAAAGCACTCCTTCTGCTTCCCGTCGACCTTCCTTCTCTCGCCCTTCTCCCTCCTTTTCTCCTCCACCATGATGGCGCTGTTCAGCTCGACGGGTTTTATGTCCACGTCCGTCTCGATGGGCGCCTGCTCCGACACCGGCTCGTCCTCTCTCCGGTCCATATCCACCCACATGGGCCCGGGCGGAGGCTCTAAAGGGGTGTATTGGAGTATGTGCTGCTGGAGATGGGGGTCCACCTGCGGAGGGAGGCTCTGGTGCTCCGGATGCAGGAACTGGGTCTGGTGCTGCAGGTGATGCAGAGGCTGCAGAGGGTGCTGCAGGTGTTGGTGCTGGATCTGATGGTGCTGCTGCTAACGAACCTTTAAGTTAAAGTTGACTAGTAGCATTGCACCACAAATAAACAGCTTGGGATATGAGAACAGATCAGTAGTCAAATCTTTATTACAAGATAACATCTTAAAAGAACATTGAGGTACTTGGAAAAACGTTGTATCTGTGCATGTGATAAATAAAATAAATAAAAAATACTGCTTGCTAACAATGAATTATTCTTGCCAGAACAATATTAACAATTCCTTTTAACAATGGCCTAAGAGCAGAAATATATAAATTATATTCGTAATATCCAATGCTTCATTGCTTCGTACAGCTACTAATGGTGCCTCAATGCTTCTGCTTCAATGCGCAAGTTCTTCGACCCCTACAATTGTCGCTTGCAGCTACATTTGATCTATTTATATTGCTTAGCAATATCATCAAGAAGGCGTCCTAAAGAACCATTACAGTGTTTTTTACCCAGCCATTCATTCCACTCTATCACAGTCAGGTGATCACTTAGCAGGTCCTCGGTGCGATTCCCCGAGTCTTTCAATGGTCTCTTTGTAGCTCCTCCAGGCCCTCTCAATGTGTGGCAGCCCGTTACAGCATTAACAAATGCCACACTGTGGTTGACTGTATAATGTCTGTAGCCAAATGCAGGCAGAGCCTGACGGTAGGCACGCCATTCATCACTCAGTATTGTGGATCCTATCCGAACATGGTGCACAACCAGTGGGACCAGTTCTTGTCTGGTCCTTCTTTCCACCAAGCGGAGAACAGGCAGTGACTTCCGTCCTCTGTGCCTGACGCCCAGCATCCCAAACACCCACTTTTTTCTCTTCCAGCCACCAGCCATTCTTCCACGTCCGTACTGTCAAAATATGCAAATAGAACACATATTAGAGGTGATGGAGATATATTTCAGACCTGTTTTTATTTAATTTTTCATTCATTCATAAAATTGCTGTGTGCACAAGACAGCAAAAGAGAGAGGGTGGGGTGGGGGCGCGCAACAGAGTGCTGATGAGTGCGAGGACCTCACAGCTCCCGTTAAAAACAAAAAACGTCCCTCTCGACTCCGACGGAGTGAAAAGAGTGCAGACCACATCAGCAGAGAGAGGGACAGACAGAGGGAGCGATAACAGGGATTAAAGCAGAAAAAAAACCCAATTTGAATTGGTGTTTTCTATCTAAGATCTAGGCTGACAGATATGAGCTTGCTTCTTTTTAACAAATTTGACCTACAGCTAGGTGAATCATATGCTTATATAAATTAACAGGTGCAGCAGGTGATCTATACAAAACTTTAAAGAAGTCAAAGTCTGAAAAGTAAAGTTAGGGGGGTCAGAGGAAAAATCTAGCTATTGTAACTGAGGCTTTTTGAAGCCTTTTGAGATTAGATCATGATAAATGAGGACATTGTTTTGATACTAAATAAGAAGCCTACTTTGTTCTTAAGCAGCCTAAAGTAATAACACAGACATACCCTCAAACAAGTTACAGAAGTTAGAGTACAAACGTATCAGACTTTAGTCTGGAGTAACAAATGAAAAATAGTTATTTTGCAAAGCTTTACCTTTTACAGAATATTATTTATATATTTTTTAATGCACTAATGTGTTCCTCATTTTGTTGTCATTGCTACAGTTGGAGCTAATCCTATTTGAGTGATTTACACACATATAGGTGGATACCTTGTGAATTCACAGGGCATATAATAAAGATATTTTGACAAATTGTGTATTCATCCTATTTTGAGTCATAAATCTGAATCTGAGAAGTAACTAGCAAACAAATTTAAGATTTTCTATAAATTCAGTGGAGTAAGAAGTATATTTTTATTAAGTACAAGAAGGCTTTTTTTTAATACATTGGACAGAACTTAGTATTATTATAGTACTGTATTTTATAACTTTCACCCACTCAGTCGTTAAAAGTAAAAAAGTAAACTAGTGCTAGCTTGTTAAACTAATACAACATGTAAGAACTGTGTTGTCAAACGGTCCAGTTCAAAGATGATTCATGTCGTGGTGCTCTGTGTGGGTAATGTGTTGTATCACCTGTTGTCGTGACGCGCGTTCCTTGTTATTTCCCTGCTATTTTTTTCTTTGGTCTGGTAAATAAATTGCGCACCGGAGCCTAAACAAAAAGTCCGGACCATAGACTGTATCTGACATGACGGGCAGTGCACGCTGATGTTCACTACCACAATAAAAGCCTCCTACACAGAGCGGACTTCACGTAGCAGATAAAAGTTCTGACTGTAGCCTATGTAACGGGTGTGCCTGTCCTGCTGAAGTTCTAAACTTCACTGGATGCACATCTGTTACTGGTCGTGATATCTGCGTTGTGTTCTGTTGTTGTGTTGAAGGAAGAAGTACTCAGACCACGATCTGCTACTGCTTACTCATTTATTGTGAACCGTGCTGGCTGCTGCATCTGCACAAGTCAAAAAGAAATACAAAAGTCTCAGTAACATGCAGTCTCTCTCACACACACGGGTCTCCAGTCCCCTGTTAGCAGATAAACACAAGGGAAACCCTGTAGCACTTGGAAACATGTGTCTGCTAATAAACTTCATAAAGTGCATTTACAAAGTCTACATTTAAAACACAACTCTTCTGCATGTTCACCAACTTAACGAGTAACTTATAATCGCAAACTGCTGCATTTTACATTGTTTATAACAAGAAATAGTGCTAAACCATGAGCAGAACAACCTACCCTTACCTTCTCTCAGCGAGCCTAGCGCGGACTGAGAGAAGCGCAACACATGACGTCACACACACTGCAACCTCTTAAAGTGACAGTACAGGTATTAACAGTTTAACTTAAGTGAGCCACAAAACACACATTAAACATGTTAAAATGAACATTTCTTCAATGTTTATCAGGATTTGGTGAATTTTCAAATATAAAATAAAGATATAATTTTAACCTGGTTACACCTACATTGAAATGCCACACTGACGCAAAACTACATTTGTGTTACAGAGTTCAGATAAATGCCTGACAAAACAACAGTTTGCATGTTTGTCACTAAACCACATTCTGCTCTACTTTTTTTTTGTCTGATTGACACTGACTAAAAATATTACAATTTTGAAATTGACGGAAATCCGTCATAGCGACGGAGAACTTTAATCCCTGCGATAAGGTCCACTGTCCGTACATCCCTCTTGTATATTATGCACCGCTGTTGTGGAGTGCTTTGTGCAGTGACATTAGTGTTCTTCTAAACGTTTAGTTAAATATTTAGAAGTCACGCCTCTGATTGAGATCTCCCGGGCTGTTTAGTGTTTCTAAGCTGTGATGTATCAGCTTCACTGTATCTATACACTGAGCTGTGGTTCTGTGACTGAACAAAACAAAGCTGATGTGATGATGTGAGCGTGTTTTTATGCCCGTTCCCAAGTGTGTCTGCACATCGTCTGTCTTTCAGACCCTCCGCCAGGTTCCGACCTGCTTGAAGTTTGTGTGTTAGGCCGTGTCCCCCTAGCGTTTTTTTCCGGGCAGAAAAGACCTGGCATGAAGCGTTTGCGCTCTGAGAAGAGAAACGCTGCACGTCCGTCCTGTTTGTTGACACCGGCGTATGACCGACACTGCTCCGTTTTTACTGCATGTTTTATATTTGAGATCGTGTTTTACCCCAGCAGACACGGAGCAAAGAGGATGTGGGTACATTATACTATCCGTAGGCGGCAAAAATACGGGGAATACTGTATCATACATTTTGAAAAGAGCGCCCACGGCGTGAACTAGTGATGTGTGGTTCGTGAACGATTCGTTCAAAACGAACGAATCATCTTTGTGAACGAACTGAACTGAATCACTTACTGAAAAGAGTCGTTCATTTCTCAACTTCAGTTGCGCTCTCCTCTCTCCCGTCTCGTGTCCCTCTCTCTCCAGACCGTAAGAGTCGCTCAAAGCCCGCCCTCCCTCTCCCTTTCATGTCAGTGATACGTACTGACTGAACCCGTACTGACTGAGCTCTGTGTCGCTAAAGCCCGGCCCTACTTCTCCCTCCCATGTCTCCAAAACTGAGGAAGTAGCAAATATATTATTTAACATTTAGGTGTCGCGAAAATGTATGTGCTTTTTATAGCTGCTGTCAGTTTGCAAACGGCTTTTATGCCCAACTTAATTTCACTCAGCTGACTGTTTTAACATCCACTAACGATCGTGTTTCAGTCAGTACAGTGTGTGTGTGTGTGTGTGTGTGTGTGTGTGTGTGTGTGTGTGTGTGTGTGTGTGTATGTGTGTGTGTAGCTGAGGCTGGTGACTCGCAGTCTCGCTCGTTCACGTTCAGTCAGTGTTTCGTTCACTGAACGAACTGAACGAGAGCTCCGCCTCCGAGTCTCTCTTCCTCTTCTTGTACTGAACGTACTGAACAGAACGGTCGGGGAAAATAAATGTGATTATTTTAGCAGCTTTCAGTTTGCAAACTGTAGCTTTATCCAACTAAATTCTCAGCTCATTGGTTTATTATTCACCACCGGCTATTCTCAGTACGATCGTGAGCAGAACTAAACGTTCGGCCGTGTTTCAGCTTATTCAATTCTGATTCACAGACAGAGGTGCTGAGAAGTATTGAACGATTCGGTGAATGAATCTTTTGAACAAATCACTTTATTGAACTGATTCTACTGATTCAGTACACTGAAAAGAACTGCTTTTCACATCACTACATGTATAAGTGTATAAGTATAAGTCGGGCCCTAGATTCAGGAGGGCTCGGGTCAAGTTGCAGACCTCTAGTGTGAATCATGTTAAAACTATCTCCCTTTAATACTATACCCTAATTATATTTTAACCCACGGTTCACATAATCATGACATGAAACATTACTTCACATTATTGATGATGGCTTAAGTTTATTTCTGTTATTTCTTCCAGTCATGACTACCAGCATGTCTCCAACGGCACCAGTCCTGCTCCAAAAGGCTAAGAAAACAGAAGGTTTCCTTAAAAGAAAAATCAAGAAGTTGAACAAGGAGGTGGACTCCCTACGCCAACAATTAGCAGGTTGGTGTTTCTCATTTTCCTCTGAAAGACTTTTCAGTTTCCATACCTAAACTCAGTATCAAAATCATGAATCAATGAAGCACATGCACGGAACATAATAATGTTAACTATATAACTCTTACATAGGCATATATATGTTCAGTGCTCTTATATGTCTTTTACGTCTGCTGCCCTGCTAATTGTTCAGCCACCTGTCTTGGCCTGGATGCTCTTGTAAAAGAGATTCTTAATCTCAATGAGACTTTTCCTGGTTAAATAAAATGCAAAGAATATAAATAGCCTATAGGCTGCTAATTATATAGGGTTGGGTACCATTCACTATTGAACCAATACTGATACCGATACCTGACGGATGGATCGCCAAATTTAACTGGAAAACATGTTGGGCTGCTGAAAAGAATCCAGGATAAAGTGAAAGAGGAAAACCCTGACCAGGATGTTATTTTCCTTCACTGCATCATCCATCAGGAATCTCTGTGTAAGTCTGTATTGCAGCTTAATCATGTCGTGAATCCAGTTGTAAAACTTGTTAACCTTATACGAGCAAGGGGACTTCAGCATCGTCAGTTTATTATGTTCCTGGAGGAAACTAATGCGGATCATCAGGACTTACTGTACCACTCTGGTGTCCGCTGGTTAAGTTTGGGCAAAGTGTTTCAACGAGTGTGGGAGCTGAAAGAGGAGATCAGCGCATTTTTGGAGTTAATGTGGAAATCTGACAAATGTCCTGAGCTAAGTGACAAGAACTGGCTTTGTGACTTTGCATTTGCTGTGGACATATTTTCACACATGAATGGAAATCAATTTGTACAATGAGCCTTGCATATTCATGCTTTGCTACCTGTTAAAGGCCAAATCCTTTCATGTAATGGCTTTTACATGTCATTTATATTAGTTCACACAAACACTCCATCCATCTGTTCCTGGCCCGGCCCCTCTGTCAAATTTTAGAACCCATTGTGGCCCGCGAGTCAAAAAGTTTGCCCACCCCTGGGCTAGATGATTTATTAACCCAGCCATGCAAGTGCAGATCTCTGCCTGTAGTTTTTTTGTCTTGTTTATTATAGCCTACATCCTAGCCGGGTTTTATGTCCTTACCTCTGGCTAGGCAATACGTTTGTCCGCAATGAAAAGTATTTGACAAATCTCGGTATTCAAGGTCCTGGACATGACCGCAAAGTACAAAATTGTATGCGTCAAGAGATAGAGAGAGGTGCTTGACGTCTTGACCAGACAGTGAGTGCGGGTAAGGACACCTCACCACTCTACTAAGGGTTAATTAGTAGACTTATTAGTGCAAGACAATATGTCTTCTGCTGGGAAATCATTAAAATAATTGGATAAGCTGATATATTGCACTATATGTGCTGATATTGGGGTGCTCGATAACAAATAATAATATAGAATATAAAGAATTTTGAGCATAAAAAAATATAACTCGAATAGTATAAATGACAAAACATACAAATACATAGATTATAGAGGAAGGCCTAATACATCTTGTTGGATTTTAAGAATTGACTTCTCACTGAAAAACTTCATTTGGACCCGCATTTGACAACCTCAAAACAACTTAGGCTGTGAACCCTACCATCTGTGGGGGGCCTCTGTGGGGGACTTCAGGTTGGGAACCACAGTACTATAGCTGAGATCACAGTGTTTTTTTAGCTGTAAATATGCCTTCAGTGTAGTGAAGCCTAGAAATCTTCGTTATTGTTTCAATTTTATTTGAAAGTACGCAGCAGAAACTAAGTAGTCATTGTGTCATTGTGCTGCCATCTAGTGTTCGAAATTTGCAACCTGCTGCACACTGGCTCATCCTGCTCATGACGTGAGAGTACCTCTGCAGAGTTTATAATATTAGCAATTCGTGTTAAGGTTAGTGAAATGTGTTGACGTTATCGTTCCTCTTGTGAAACAGGCTCATTGCATTTTCCAGTATTACCATGCCTCTGGAGCCCCAAATTGAGACTACTGGGTCAGATTCTGTGGTAATAATTCGGTGGTGATCTGAAAGCATAGCTTCTTTTGGGGTAAAAGTAAATAGCTAAGAATTAAAGCATTTTCATTCTTGGTATTACATTTTGTCCCCCACCAAAAATATTATAATCATATCAGAGATTCATTAAGAACTGGATTCAATAAGCAGAATTGGAACCAGAATCAATAAAATGCAAACAATACCCAACCCTACTTGAGCAGCCCATATAATGTCTTTTTTTTTGTTATTGTTAATGGTATTTTCTCTTCTTTTAGCCCAGGCTAGTGCTGTGGTCACAGAGTCTGAAAAAAAGTGCATCATCATCTGAATCACCTTCTTCTACCACCTCCTACTCTTCAACTTCTTCAGAGGATGAGAAGAAAAGAAAACGGTACAAAAAGAAGCATCTCAAGAAGGACCAAAAAAAGAGGCGCGACAAAATTAAAAGAAGACATAAGAAAATGAAGGTGGCAAAATGGAGGACATGACTTGGTAGAAGAGGTGAGTCATGAAGAAGAGCTGCTGTTTAATTGACATTGTGTAGCATTTGTGTTTAGGGTTGTAAATGTTAGTTTAAAAATTAGAATTGGTTGATGTGTAATGAATTGGCATATGAACACTCATTTGGCAAACCTTTTTCTTTGTAATTTGAGTTGAGCTTCCACTTTTAAGTCCATAGCTTTCTCACGACGCTACAACCAAAACGACATATCTATACACCCTAAGAATCTATTAATTCAGGGCTCCAGCACATGCGACCAACATTTTTAAGAGTGCGACTAACATTTATTCTAGGTGCACTGGTGCACCTGACGCTGCCCGGGTGAAAACATAGATTTCTTTCGCAAGCGCATCATCTCTGTATTCTCCTGTGACCGAACTCACACTCATGGTAGGATCATATCGTAGTCTAAACCAATAAGAGACAAAGCTCGGGCGGGTCTTTGCCTCTGATTGGCTGTGGTCCTGTTCACTGCTTTAAGTTGTGTGTGTTTAAAAATTGCAAGCAAACTGAGTGCCAGAGTAGCCTAACTGAAACGGAAAAAGAAAATAAACGTGACTAAACGAGGGAAAATGAAGAGAGGTAGAAACATTGAACGTTTTTTCATTAAGAAAACTAAGCCTACTTTTACAACCAGCCCTGTAATGTTGATGACAGCTTTAAGTGGAGCAACAACGCCATCTATGGGTGACACATTTATATAGAGCAGTCATCAATCAAGGCTAGTTAGTCACTGTTCGTGCATGTAACCGGCAGCCTCTGGATTAAAGCCTATACATTGCTACGTCGTTGTCCGCCTGGTTCATCTTGGGGTTTTACAAACATTACAAGCCCTACTACTGTCATTCCATCCATCCCCACTACTGAGAGTCCATCCCTCGGAAGTAGAAGTAGAAGTGCAATTGCATATGGAATTATCAGCTGTGCTGTCATGTAAGTTAATGTATATAGTTTAATCAAATCAAATCTCTACATTGTTAACTGCATTTTATTTTCTTATCACAGACCAACAATGCATATTGCATCGTCTCAGTGGGAAATATATAAGTTGTAAAATTCATTGATCATTCAGTTCATCTTTATGTAATAACTTTTCTCTTATTTTTGCAGCCTGCAGTCCAACTGAGATCATCAACCGATACAAGAAGGTGTTGAGGGCATACAATAATGGAATGAAGTTGGGGGAAGCGTGTGCACATGCTGGTGTGACAGAGCTTACGGTTAGGTCCAAAGCGGCAATCCCAGAGCTTGCCATAGCTTCCCCAGAGAAATTTCAAGAAATACTGGCAGGATACACCAACAGGGATAAGATAGCTGACTTTGTCAGCAGATGTGAAGACATCATTCAAAATGATGCAGAAGTCAAGGTCGTAGCTAAAAACAAAGCGGTGTGTAAGCTGATACCATACAACAAGAGGGAGCAGAAATAATTGTCTGGCGTGATGTTGTACTGTTATGCAAAAAGGGCCATGCAATGTATAGTGGAATGAGCCACTGTTTATCATAACAGAATATAATTTATATATTTCTGCTCTTAGGCCATTGTTAAAAGGAATTGTTAATATTGTTCTGGCAAGAATAATTCATTGTTAGCAAGCAGTATTTTTTATTTATTTTATTTATCACATGCACGGATACAACGTTTTTCCAAGTACCTCAATGTTCTTTTAAGATGTTATCTTGTAATAAAGATTTTACTACTGATCTGTTCTCATATCCCAAGCTGTTTATTTGTGGTGCAATGCTACTAGTCAACTTTAACTTAAAGGTTCGTAAAATATAACAATTTTGTGTTTTCAGTTTTTGATGCGCAAAAAATGTATCTTCTGTAGGTCATCTATGAAACACTTAATGGAGTGCACAAAAAAGCGTATACTGTATAATGCTTTTAAAAAAATAACTATTTTGAACATCAGCTGCAACTTTACAGTCACTGAAATATTTGTTTGTTTTACAAAGCAATTATCCATTTACAAAGTAATATTAACACCAGTTGTAACTTAAGTCATTCACATAATGTTGATGAATGGTTTATAAACCAATTATAAAGCAATTGTTAAAGTTTTATAAACATCAGTTCCAACTTTATAATAACCATCCAAAT
This sequence comes from Labrus mixtus, assembly GCF_963584025.1. Classification (NCBI taxonomy): domain Eukaryota; kingdom Metazoa; phylum Chordata; class Actinopteri; order Labriformes; family Labridae; genus Labrus; species Labrus mixtus. The sequence continues at coordinate 27,780,759 of NC_083617.1, forward strand.
AATGTTTATAGATGCTCTACACATTATTTATTAACCATTTACAAAGTATTATAAACATCAGCTGCAACTTTACAATAACCATCCAGATAATAATTGTAGATGGTTTATAAACCAATTATTAATCATTGATAAAATATTAATTATCGATCTAAAAAATATTTATAGATGCTTTACAAAGTATCAGTAAGGGATTATAATCTTCATTTCCAACTTTATAATAACCATCCAAATAATGTTAATAGACGCTTTATAAAATATTTACAAACCATGAACAAATATCTGGTCCATGTGGCTCTGTAATGTTTATAGATGTTTTATAAACCATCTCTTAAAGGTTTATAAATCATTTGGTCATCATTAACAAACACTTTATAAAGTGTATGAAATGTTATAATGTGTACATCAATAAACTGTTAACATAACATAAATTAAAGCATTACAAATCATTAGCAAACATTATTAACTATCAAATCATTGTTTGTTAACAGTAAATAACTATTAACTAATGGTTAATTAACTATCTATTTACCCTTATTTACCCTTTATAGATGATGGTTATTATAAAGTGTTACCCCTACGGAAACTCTCCTTGTGTTTCACAGCAGTGTTAGGTACTGCAGTGTTTAGTTAATCTAATGAAATATGTAAACATACATCAGGGTTTACAGTAAAAATCATAATTTGTGGGTGAAGTGTACCAAACCATCACAGTGGATTTAGTATCACAGTGTTTACCAAGTACATATAAATGAATACATCACTGACCGCCTCAAGTTGAATTTAGTGACTTCAAAAGAATAAGTAGTAAATGGTTTTACCTGATTAAACTCCTGATCCTCCCTTGAGATTCACTCACAGAAATGTGCTCTGAACCCAAACAAAGAACTGTTTAGTGATTTTCAACTTTGCTATGACAACGTTGCCATAGCGATGACTCTATGACAGGCATTCTTAATCTGCTGATCACTTATGAAGCTGGGGAATGATAACAGTTTGTCAGATCCGGTATATGTTAAGATGATTTGCAACCTGGAGCAGAGAAGTACAACAATACGCTTTTCAAAACAGCTTCCTATGAGCATGACATCAGAGATAATTGGCCTCCACTTTAAGTAAAAAATAAGGTTTCTAACAGAGTGAAAATTGTGTCTGTATAAATGCTTTGACCTACATCAGAAGTAAACTAGCTTACCACACAATATGTAGTGACCTGTGGGTTCATATTTTTGTCCTGGTTGATATCAGCTGTACAAAAAGTTGTTAATTATCTAATCGCATCATGGTCGACAACTAGTTCACTAAATCATAATCTGTGGCTAAAAATAGTTCAATAAAGACCTTCTGCTTCTACGTTTAGATCTAGATCTTGTTGTCAGTGATTTTTACTTGTCAGCTGAGTCATGTGTCCTTGTATCTGATTAGTAATGTTAGGGAACCCCTCTCCAGCACACACAGTCTGTGATTAAAATGTTGAACACTGACATACTGTAAATGTCACCCTATAGCCATAAATGTACACGGCTGCGTGTTAAACCTCAGGGACTGTTTAAAGTGTGTGTGTGTGTGTGTGTGTGTGTGTGGAAGCTTGCTGCTGTAAGGATGGGTATGGAGGAAGGACAGAAGGAAGGAGGGGAGAGGGAGAGGGAGAGAGAGGGAGGGGAGAAAAAAAGGGGATGCACGTCATTCTGACACGCAATTGGTGGGAGAGAGGAGGAGGAGGCGGAGGAGCGCGAGAACACTCTTACAATGAAGGGTTTCATGTAGTACTACGACATGGTGCTATGGGCTTGAATTAATTATTTCTTACATAATCAAAAATATCAGTTTATTTTGACCCACTTTACCCACCATACACAAGGTCTTTATATCTTTAACATGGTCTCAGTGTACAAAAGTGAATCTTGCCAAATAAATTCACTTACTCATACATATAATTGCAACTCATGAAAAAGAAAGTCAAGACAAGAGTCTGTTTAAAGGGATAATGTGAGGAAAAATGTGTTGCAATATACAAGAGTACAAAAGCCAATAAAAAAACAGGCACAGATTTCACGTTATTTATCAGATTGTAAAAGGTTAACTCGCCATCTGCGTCCATCACTTTGTTTTGTAGCCAGATGTGACAATATTTGGACCAAAGGGTGGATACCTATGAATGCATCTATCGTGAGTGACAGGTTGCTTTGATAGAATTTCCGAAAGCAGACTACATTTATTTAAATGAAATTAGGAACATCACTAAAAAAATAAACTTGACACAAACACATTTTTTTTTTTACAGTTTCAATGCTGCATTTGCATCACTTTTCAAAACCTAGTAATTTTTTTAATTACAGGCTGTTGGAGCGGGATCTTGCATTAAAGATGAACATGTTATGTAGATGGGTTTACACACACACACATAAATAATCCGTTTATGGTCTCAATGATTGTACATTATCTCACCAATGGTTTTATATGATCGCTGTTTTGATCTTTTGGCTGAATAGAAAACAGATGAATAAGGGATTTTTATTTGACTGTGAATGGTCCTACAAAACCCACAATGCACCTTTAAGGAACCCTTCATTTCCTGTGTGTTCTAGGCTCTCAGTGAGCGCGCATCTTGACGGTGAGTGGAGCCCCCATTCTGAAATGAGGGCTGCGCGCTCCCGTCGCAGGAGCAGTGAACGCGCTTGAGGGGCTGCGGTCCCATTGACGGTTCCGTCTCCCTGACAGCAGCATCAGCAGCAGCATCAGCATCAGCATCAGCGGCGGCGCTGCAAAACAAGAAGAGTCCGCCTCGCCCCGCAGACACACGGCCAGCCGGCCATCCGGACCGAGTGGAAACCCGAGCCGCCTTCGGGGGACCCCCACCTCTCTGCCCGGCCTGAAGGAAGGCAGCGAGATCCTCCTCCCGTGTCCCAGCATCCCGACCGACCGCCGGAGAGATGGGCTCCCCGTGAAACGGTGGTGGTGGAGGGGAGAGGCGGGCGGGCGGTGGGAGGGGGGTGGGGGGAGAAGACAGCGGAGCAGCAAGAGGGAGAAGGAGAGGCTGAAAACCGGGAATCGAAGCGCTACCACCACCACCACCACCGTCACCGCTGCGACTACTACTACCGGAGCTAGCCCCGACACTGCTGCTGCCGCCGCCGCCGCCGCCGCCGCCCTGGGTGCCCCCCACCACCGCCATGGGAACTCCACATCAGTCGCTCAAACCGCCGCTTCATCCGTGGGCCATGTCGTGATCCGTGGGCTTCGCCAGCGGGTTTTCTATCCGTGATCCCGACCGAGGCGAAGAGGAGGGAGAGGAGGAAGGAGGAGGAAGAGGGAGAGAAGGTGGTGGTGGTGGTGGGGAAGATGTTCGCCTCGGTGGGCCCTCGGGGCGGCCCGCGCCCACCAGTCGCCCCGGCCATCCCGGAGCCGGACCTGAGCCATCTGACAGAGGATGAGAGGAAGATCATCATGGCTGTGCTGGCTCGGCAGCGGGAAGAGGAGGCGAAGGAGGAGGCCATGTTAAAGTAAGAGAGAGAGGAAGAGGAGAGGGATAGTGTGTGTGCGTGTGTGTGTGTGTGTGTGTGTGTGTGTGTGTGCGCGCGCGCGCGTGTGTGTGTGTGTGCGTGCGTGTGTATGTATGTGTGTGACTGGGCCTGGGCTATTTCCGTTCTGAAGATCCACCTCCATTCTCTCTTATGGTTGAGATGTTTCAGCACTGTATCTGCCCATGCATGCAAGCTTGTGTGTGCGTGTGTGTGTGTGTGTGTGTGTGTGTGTGTGTGTGTGTGTGTGTGTGTGTGTGTGTGTATGTGTGTGTATTCTGCAGTTCCATCCGCACAGAACTCACTCACTAACAAACAGGCCCACAAAAGCTACAGATGTGTGCATGCATGGCGGCGCCAGTGTGGACCAGGTTCACCTCTGGTTTGCAGATTCTCGCTGCTCCAACTGTGGGTCAGGAGCTCTGGAAGGAGGAAGACTATAGGGTGATGGAAGGATGAAATGAAGGGGTGTGTCATCCCCATGCCTCAACATCAGCAGAGAATAAAAACTAATCTGTTGCCTGAACTTGCCTCCGCAAAATCACCAAAGCCTGAGTTGGACATCAGGACTTTAACTGAAATATTTAAAAGATAGATGCAGCAGAAGTCTGGCTGAAGCCTGGCACTCAGAGTTGCAAAAGTAAAACCCTCCCTGTTGGCTTTTATCTGTGCAGCATCCATCTCAACAGCTGCTGTTCTCCGCTCTGGGGTGCGGTTGAGCCTTTCCCAGCCGTATGCACTGTATGTAGGCCAGTGCTCTTGCAACAGACATCACACGGGCTGTTATAGAACCAGTAGGCCTGTAACAGTGAGGGAAAAGGTGCCTGTGTAATGTCATTTTGAATCAGGAGCTGCATCCACCTCCTCCTCTGTACCACCACAATCCATACAGACATGTATGTGTGGAGAAAAGTCTCCTCCTGATTATTTGGCCACTGCAATTGGTGCAGAAAAGAGCCCACATCCTCCTCTTCTACCTCCTCCAGGACCCAGAGAATCTTCATACATTTTCTGCATGGTCTGCATGGAGCAGCATGCATAGATGGGCTGATAGAAAAAGATAGAGCGACCCACCTAAGCGAGGCGCTCCTCAAGCTTTACGTCCCTGTTCTATTTTAAGCCCTCTGTGCGGACTGATAGCCCAGCACTGGAACGGAAGATCGATTCATTGCATCTAAAGAAGGAAATGTCCAATATATAGCTCCAACTCTAAGTGGCTATAGATCATTTTCAGTAATGTATTAGAAGCCGTGGATTCAGTCATGTCATACTGTGGCTGCTGCAAATAAGGCAGGGCTGTCAGCACATACATGTCTTGTACTATATTGGCCTCAGCAGTGTTTGCTCTCATCACTGTTTGGATGGAGAGCAGTGTGTGTGCGTGTGCGTGTCTGTGCGATTAGGTCTGCACTGAAAAGCTGCACTGGTTGACTAATACATGCATGGTGAGTGTGCTAGCAGTAGGGTAGTGTGGGTTGTAATGCAGAGAGGCAGAGAATACTCCACACTTAGGAGCATTTTTAGGTATACTCACCATCACTCTCCAGGCTCTTAAAGCATACAGGATCACTCGATATGTTGCATATACTGTAAGTTCAAAGCCACAGCATCATGATATGATGGTGAATATAAAGAGGGTGAATAATGACATCCTGTCAATAATTGTACTGTGTTAAAGTGGTTATAAACTACAAACAGAAAGACTGAGGAAGAATTGTTAACCTCTGCTGCAATCCTTGATATCTTCTTTAAAGCCTAAATCCCAGTTACATAAGTACAGGGACGTAGTACAGTAGAGCTCCTCCCCACGGCAATATAACAGACACCAAGTGACCTATGAACAGCAGTCCTTTTGCATGCTATTAACATCGGAGTCAACCTTTATTGTGCATAGAAGTGGAGTTACAAATACTCAAGGTTTGTGCATTCTATAGATGCACGAGTCGAACTAGCTGACAGTTTAAGGCCAGGCCTCTTTACAACACAGAAATGATGAAACAGTGTTAGAACAACTGGCAGGTGTGCGGTTTCTTTCATCAGTTTCATCACGACTGGATGAGCAGTATGTGCTATTTATAGAGTAGATCCACTGAAGTACATTGTGATAAGTGCATATTGTTGTGGGCTATTTTTTTTATTGAAAAACGTTTTAGCCTTGGTGATCTACTACGGAAGCCCTTAGCGGACATGCAACTACACATTTTGTTTTGATATATTTTTGAGTTATAACAAGTTTTTTCCAGCTTTTTTCTCCAGACCTCGACTTATACGTTTTGTTATCTCTGGATGATAACACTGGTTACATGTCAACAAGTTCATTTAAGTCTTTTTGTCAAGATTTCCAGAAATAAATTAATTGTCACAGAAAAACCAGTATTGTTTCCAGAGACGAGATAAAAGGTCAAGATCTCGATAAAACAACCTCGGTTTAGTTTTTATCCCTGGAAACGGAGTACACTAAAATGTATGGACGCATGTACTCTCATGCGGAAGTCAGATTACAAAATCTTGTGTCTGTTACGATGCTCACTGTGTCAGATTAGGCGATCAAAGAGTCATCAATTTGTACCATGACTTGACCGACAGACATGACAGACTACACGGTGTTACCCGACCAATTGCGATGACCGATTTGATGACGTTGGAAGGAAGAGGGGCTGGGGTAGATGACACCTGGCAAGAAGGCTGTAAACAAAACAAAACAAGGAATACATTGTGGAAAGCAGAAAACATTTAAAACATGTTGGACTTTCTGCCGGGAAGTCGTGAGGCGTCCCAAATGTGGCCTTGATTGTTGTTCACTATGACTCACTACACGGGCTAAAACGATCGATTATTGGGGCCGGATCAACGTGCTGTCTGACCTCAGAATTAAGGCTTCTGTTATCTACCTATGATGCATATACTGTAGTAGCAATTTGCTATCAGCATTTAGAAACTCTACATTGTGTATTATATTCCAGGGAGATGTCATAAAATGGAGCAAAACAACTAAAAGTCAAACATTTCTAATACAGACAACCAAATCTCTCAGAGAGAAAACAAATCTGATAGAGAGGTGATGAATGTGTCATCTCATCGTTTTACTGTTACTAAACCCTCTCTGATTCCTCTATGAAGATACAGAATTAAGCTATAGAACAAGTGCTGAATGTTCTATTACATTGTTGTGTGGAAACGATCGGCTCATGCAAACGTTAGTTAAATGATTTAAGGGTTACTGTCACAATCAAAGATGAATCACATCCTGTCATGATGGAATGTAACTGATCATGCAAATCCTGAAGTCTTACAAGATATTTCCCAAAAACTTTTTAGAATCAAATCCCGCGAAGAAGTTCAAAGAATTGGTGCCAATTACAAGCCATTGGATCCGATCGGGCTCAGAGAAAGATTAACATGTCACATCATGTCACCATTTTTTTAAAGCATGAAGCAGTGAAGTATCAATTTGAATGCTTTTCCCCCAGGAGTTCAGACGTTTCCCTCATTTACAATATTAAAGTATATTAGCAAACTCTCTCAAAGTTGCTGGAGTTGTGTGATCGATAACTGCAATGTGTTGTGTGTGTGTGTGTGTGTGTGTGTGTGTGTGTGTGTGTGTGTGTGTGTGTGTGTGTGTGTGTGTGTGAGTGACATCAGTATAAACTGACATATTGCAGGCTTTCAAATCTGCACTTTAAGCCTCTGATGATATTGTTTTGTTCCAATATTAAAATGTATTAGCAGACTCTTGCAAAGTTGCTGGAATTGTTCAGGCCTAATATCGGCGAGCTTACATAAGTTATTTCATGAGTCAGCTCATTTATTTGGTGCCTTACAGAAGTAAGCCAGTGGATGTCTGAACCGCTATGAGAACACAATGAAAAGTCGATATGTATGTAGCTTTACTTTTTTTTATGTATACGTATTCAGAGTACATAATTGGTTGATATACTATAACCTCAAATCACAATGGCACAGTCATTTAATTATTTGTCAGCAGACACCAAGGGAACAACCCAAACCTTAGCCTAATTGAATGATTTTATGAAATGAAGAGGACGAAAAAGTCCATCAGATTGTCCATCAGGAAGGAAGTCTCCTCCTTTACCAGAGTAACTCGAGGACGTCAATCTTCATCAGTCACTGGTTATTTTTAACTGTCAATGCAGCAAAGTATGGTTAGAAGAAAGAGCCATCACCATATCTAACACGCAGAAATGTCTCTTAATGAGAGGGATGCCCACAGTATTGACGATCAAAAGACACGTCTTCTGTTTCAGACAGCGTGGGTGTTGGCGGGGATTTCTCTCTCCGGTTTCCTTTGTGATCCGACTGATCAGAGCCCGCACTTCATGTTTATGGATGAGATGGTTTGGAATCTAACTGTGATTGTGTCAGTGGACATATTGAAAACATGTCATTGTTTAAGGCCTGTGTAGGTTTCTCCTACACTGCAAAGAGAGTCCAAATGACGTTCCCAATAGCTTACGGTGCTTTCACACATGCACAAAACTCAGAGTAAATGTTCTGTGGGAAGTTGGGGTGAGCTGATGTGAGAACGCTGCAGGAAATATTCAGGAAAAGTCACAGCGAGCGAGCTCTGTTGATATTGTGAATGTGTTGTACTACACTCAGCATTCAGACTTAGCAGCATTGCATCCGACTCTGTTGCTTCATCTTCCATTTTCGTGTGTTTTATTTTTTATTTTTATTTTTTTACATCATGTCTTCCCTCCTGAGACCCCCTCCTCCTGTCGGACAAGGATAGTCTCCCTTTGTATGGTGCATGTTTTAACAAGCAAGTCAGGAAGATTTCAGGGGCAGTCTGCCTGAAAAGTTCTAGAAATGTTCAGGGGTGCGTCATGCTAAAACCGCTTTAGATTGTAGTAAGAGGGTTTGCCTGAGAGTTTGGTTTGTTTGAGTGAGTTTACTGTTGTTTAAAGTCAGTTGACATTAAAGACTTTATATGCGATTTTTCAGACTTAAATATAATATAAATCAAGTATATCCTCTGAAAATAACTCTGTGATTCATGACTGTCTACAATGGGTGTAACACCCGAGTCCCACTGTCTGTGATGCTTTCAGAGTTTTCAGAGTCCTATCTTCACTTTGTTTACATCGCCTGGACGGCCGGCTGACTCCTCCCCTCGTGTATAAAAGTTGTTTAATTGAGGGACTAGAGAAAAGAAGAATAACATACTGTACTCACTGCTTAACTGTGTTTCTAGATCACGCTCATTTCAGGTAAATTTACATGCAGTGTGAAGATACGAGCATAATAAAGATCACTAGCATTAGCATGCTAACACAACAATGCACCGCAAGTTGTTTTGGTTTCATGCTGGTGCTCAAGGGCGACATCTGCTGGATCAAAAAATAAAGCCTTTAAAAAAGATGCTGGGCTATGAAAACTAACTACAGAAATCAAACTCAAAGTGTTATTCCTTTACTTTAAAACCAGCACCTCTTCACAAGCTGAGCGGTCTAAGTTACAAAAAGTTTTGGCACCAAAATATGTCTCTAATATCAATGTTATACTTTTGTCTGATTTAAGTAATTCCTCTAAAAGTGCTTATTCGTGCCGATGTCAGGCTGAAATTGTTATTCTTAGCGTGTGACAACATAACTGAAAGGATTGTTACTGAGATTGACTTATTTGTTTAAACAGTATGTCGCTTATTTTGAAAAGAGAGCACATTTTATAACTTCTCTTTTCATACCTCATGGACCCCTTAAACAAATATAGGCTACAGATGAGCCTGCATTTTTGCCTTTTACACCAATAATGCATTGGGCCTGGACTTACAATTCCAAAATCAAGGTCACACAACAACACAAACCATTTAAACAATTGAGACAGTTGAAGACAAGCAAGTCCTGTGTGCTGCAGGCTTTGAAGTGAGCGAAGAAACAGCTAAAAAAAAAGGCATCTTTTCGTAACCAAAAGGGGAGTTCAGTAGCCTGGCGCAGTTTTGGTAATTTGGTCATCATGAGCCTGGATTTGGCCCTTTGTAATATAGCAATGAGTAAGGTCTTTTACCTGCTTTTTGTAAAGTGTCTCCAGACAACACTTGTTATGAATTGGCGCTATACAAATAAAGATTGATTGATTGATTGATTGAGTAGGGATCCATAATGTTGACACTTGGAATAACATTCCCAGTTTTGTGTAAAGTGTAAAATAAACAGGCTTTTCTATTGGTAAAACTTTGATTGGGTTAATTTTTTGTACATTGCAACCATTATGGTCTGAAGGAATACTGCAACCTTAAGCCATCTACTGGAGTAATACCAATTTTTTGTGCATGTTTTATTCTTTCAGACCATACAGTTTTGTGAATATAGTGTCCAGGGTTAAAACATCAGAGATTTCCATTAAAGAATAAGGTTACACGATGATAAGAAGATGAGTTCAAACAGTAGGACGACACATAAATGCTGTCCTGAAAATCCACGGCAATTATGAGAGTTGAACAGAGTTAAAGTTAGCTTATATGTTTATCCTGCACTGAGATTTCAGAGATGTGTAAATGATCTGCATACAAATTAACTGAGAGCGTCAAAAAGTCAAAATCCTAACTTTGTATGTTTCAGAGAAGAGAAGCCAATCCAAGCAAGAACGGTTAATCTGGTTGGCCAGAAGAAACCTCCGCAGCAAAACGACGTCCGGTGAGTTCCATTTTTTACTCCAACAACAACTCGAATATCACCTTGTAGAATTCTAAACTGTCCCAAAATTAGTTAAAGAGAGTGGTTTAATAGTTGCTATTGCGTCACTTTATCGTCATTGCACCCCGCTGGCAACACAACCTCCTTTTATTAGCCCGCAGTCTGTCCTTTTTTCTCATATTCATGTTCGGTTGTGAAATTTATTCTACACCTTGGATGAGTCACGGCATAAAAAATATAAATTTGTGTTCTGGTGGCTGTCTTTTTCACAAGTGTGACTCAGGCCATTATTATGCAATTTGTATGATACTGTAAGTGGAGTGGCACTGCTCAGGGACCTTGTTCAGACCACCGGATTTGTTGTCAGGAAATATTTGAGTGAAAATATACGTCAGGAATCCACACACTCCTTAACCTGAGCGACTTCATATCCTGTTAAACACACAAAGATACAGTCGCTGTCTGTCATCTCTCAGACAGTAACAATATAGCTTCTAGTGTTGGAGCGTTGGAGATGGACATAATCAGTGTGAGAAGTCCAGTCCAGGTCCGGTTGAGTCATTAGAAACTAAAGATGTTGTGGCTCCTTTTAGAAAGGCTTCTCAGGCTGGATTCAGGTGCTCTGTCTGTCCCTCACTTTGCTCAGCTGTCATGTCAAGCTGCTAATCAGGAGGAAAGGCTTCCATCATGTGGATGGTTTTGTGCAGGTGCTTTTTGTTGACTGTTTGCAACTACAACAAGAGATGCACCATAACTCGGCATTTCAATATGGCACCTATTTTGAATTCCTTGGATTTTGCAGTCGGCTTTAGGTAGAAACTCGACTTTTTAAAATCATAGGCTAGTTTGGAGGTAACGTGGTGTAGTGAAGCTAATAAACACATGAGGTGCAGGTTTTTTCATGGATGCATTTACCACTTTTGGTGCACATTACGTCCGTTCCCCATCCCAAATCATCAACTTCTGTCACATTGCATCTCATAAATATGCACAAGGAACCCTTAAGCATGTCAGTGACAAGTCCATGACGCTTTCATCGGATCCCAACATTTCCCGATCAGGTGTGGTCAGGTCCGACCGGTCAGGTGATGTAGTTTTGGTGTTGTTCACTTAGGGCGCACTCACACTACGTTGCCCCGTACTGTGCTGGAGTACAACTGCACCCCCTCCCCATTCCCCCGCTGGCCTGCACCCACATTGCTCCAGGACAAACCGGGTCTCAGCACGGTTACCTCTTGTACATAACATGTAACATTTACGTGATCATGAAGCGTGTACAAGACAGATAGACTCCCCCCAAAAAAAGGCAAGCACGGTAGAGTCGGCATCCACACATCAGAGAACAACACAGGACCGCAACTTTACTGACTTTGTGGCTTTTTTTGAGTCATTTTGGTCAGATACAGCCATAACACTCCGGGGTTTCTCGATAATGGAAGGCAGGAATTGATTCTACGTCATGTCCACGTTGCGTGCCCGTCTTTGTGCTCGTACATGAGCAATTGACTGTACCATGCCAAACCCCACCTCTTTCATCGGTGCCAGGGACAAGGAAGTGTACTGGGAGCTTGGAATGCAGCACTCACATGAGTCACTTTGGGGGTCAAAAGGTCTTGGCCATGGTACAGATTGTATGGTGTGAGTGCACACTTATTGGGTTTTCTATTGCTCCATTGATGAGCTAAAGCAAGCTAAAACCAAACAGAGGACATAAGAGATGATTCAGGTAAAACGCAGTTCAGGTTAGTTATTTTAATGATGGCACACTCACTGAGAAAGACCCCACATACCAGATATTTAACTATGATACAATACTCATAAAACTCAAACGATATTGCTATCAGTTTCCATACCATGGGTCCAAAAACAGATGTATGAGGCTCCAAATATTGGGTAACTTCTTGTTTTTATTATAAAATTGCAGGCAAACTTCTGCAACACTGTCAACATTTCAAAAATGTTTTTGTGCAATTAAGACAGTTTACTTTCTTTCCCGTGCTGCAAAGTTTGGTTAAAAATACGACTGAAGATTTGTAGTTTTCTTAAAAGCTTTGGTATTCTTTGGCATTATCAATCATTAAAATAATAGAGAATTAATGGTTTTAAAAGGTGGTATTTAAATATATTGTACTTTTTTGTCAACCTTTCCTTACCACTGAAGTTTTGAATCTGGGTCTTTATCCCTCTTTGTATTGGACTGCAATGGTTGCAATTATTGAAGCCAAATACTTTTTTACAGAGAAGGGGTTAGGCGGAAGTTAAAGAGGACAAGTCATCTGAGCCATCTCAGCCTTTGGATGTGCACCTGTTCCTTTATTGGATAACACTGAACAGATCTAAAATGACGTTCAAAGAAGTCATTTACAAGTTATAAGCAGACATCCAAATACAGAGGTTAGCCTATTGATTTTTATGTTTTACTTATTATAAGAGCGAAGACAGAAGGACTGATCAAACTGATAGATACTTCACATTAGCATCTCTTATCTCATCTCAGTTAAAAGCAGTAAATGGTGAGAATCACACCAAACACAAAAACTGTTGTTTCTGTATCGATTTAAATATTTTAATACTGATGATCATAACATTTTGAAAGAGCCTTATCAAAGAGATGTCGATGATTTTCACTGACTGCAAATTCACACTAGAAAACAAATGTCCAGCTTCACTTGTGCTATCCTTTTACTTTTAAATGTCCCTTTAGGTTGTGTAATGCTTCTAACTAACATCATATTGAAAATGGAGGTGGTTAGAGGTCACAGTAACTTCTTCGGGAATAACGCCTCCCATCTTGTTTCCAATTAGCGGGGATTGGAAGCTTGATGGGTTGGTCAGGAGTGATTCTTTAAAAATGCTGAGTGATCATCTTTCCCTCACCACTGTGTGTGTGTGTGTGAATGTGTGTGTGTGTGTTTCTGTGTGTGAAGCCTGGTTATTTGATCAGCCGCTGGTTAATACAGACTTGAATTTGCGAACGCGTTACTTGAAACAGACTCGGTCGTTTCCACTCTTTGATGTTATATGAGCATCTCGGTCCCCGCTGGCTTATTTGCCCGTTGAAATGCGAATTTTCATGCGTCCTGTTCGTTTGCGGTGACTTCTGCAGCCAGTAATGTCTTTTTTTTCCTGCCACACAATGATCAAAGGATAAAGCTTGTTTATGCTCTATCTGTGTGCATTGTATATGTGTGTGTGTGTGTGTGTGTGTGTGTGTGTGTGTGTGTGTGTGTGTGTGTGTGTGTGTGTGTGTGTGTGTGTGTGTGTTGGATCAGAGAGTGAGTGGGATTACAGAGTAAGTCAGCTGGAGCACATCTGCTTCTCTGAGGAATCCCACAATATGGCCTCCATTTATAACATTATACAATCTGTGCCTTTCTGGTCAGTATTCCCCGGATTATTCTACAGACATTACAATCAGTATTCCAACATTATTCCCTCTGTCTCGTTGATCTGGTGCTGATAAACCTCGTCTAAGTGATTTTAATGTAAGACACACAAATCATGTACTTTTTTTTCTTTAAGGCTGATCTATGTTTTGATATGTTGGCCAGTGATTGTTAGGTAGCCTAGCATTCAGATCAAAAATTCACATTTTTGACATGAGACAGTAACTATCTGTTGGAGGTTTGTGCAGCTGCCAAATCAATTTTTCTTCCAGCACCAGCGTGGTTATTTGATGTGGATGGTGGCCTGTAAGATTTGAGAAGACTATGTCAGTTTAAATGTCTAGTCCCCTCCTTCACTTGAGTTCAAAATGTACAATAGAAAAAAATGGCACCCTAGCATAGAAACGCATGTGGAATCAGTGGTGGCTTGTGCGTTGTTCTCCTGGGGGGACACAATGTCTCACAGATAAACCAGGATGTACATCTACGATTGTTAGCTTGACGCTGACACATAATGGAAAAGCCATACACGGGCTAATAATAATTAACAATCTGTAATTTCAGTAAAATAGATAATGTTCAAATTAAGAGATGCTGAGTATGTTTCTTAGCACCTCTAGAGTCTCTGAGTCTCGAGCTTTCATTGGTCAAAGTCGTTGGTCTGTGAGCTGAATGAATTTGGTCTAAATGACCAGCAGATCAAGGGGGCGTGCCTTGACAGCTGTCACTCATTTATATACTACCAGACTTTCACAGTGTGTCTTGCAAAGCCTAATATGGCCATTATAATACATTTGTGGTTAATTGCGCAGCCTAAAGTTTGCAGTAGAACAAGCTACTTAGCTTCTTTTATATTTTTATTGATTCAAGATTCAAGATATTGAACTTCACCCTGAATTTGACTGAAGCCTCACTTTCATGAGAAACCTCAGTCACAGCCAGCAGCACTTTAAAAAACAAAGATGTCAACCTTGTTTATTTATTTCAAGGTTGACATCTGTGTTTGGTTTAATTTAAACCAGGTTTTTACCTTGGGATTCTGTTGACTATGCTCAGCTCATAGCATCTGCAAGTTTAGTTTTAAGCTTGAAGAAGTGGTGTAGGGGATTAAAAGCTCTGAAATATACAATTTAAAAGTTTAGGATTTAAACGTTTCTTAAAATCTGTTTGTAATTTGGTCGGCAGTAAATGCAGTTTAGTTAAATTTGGTGTTTCAAGTGCAGAGCCCGTTCAGAATGTGCTTGTTTGAATTGTGTTTGGTGAGAACGTGGCTCAATGTAGTCAACTGGTTGGTATGATGGCTTACACCTGGTATTGCTAACCTTAAATAACAGCAAACGTTAATCACACAAAATGACATTACATGCCTAGTGCGGAGTTAGCTTACTTAGTTGCACAACATTGGCCGAGTGATTTCATGCGACTTTTGTTAACGACGGTTATCTTACATGTAATAGTCAAACTGAAAGGGGGACCGTATTTAGTACTAAAGATAGACTCCAATTAGCAAAACGAAACGGTAAACTTACTTTACGTTGTAGTGTGGAGTGTGTCGAGTCCACTCAGCGACCTAAATAACATGGTCTTTGGCGAGTCTTCTTCTGCACGTGCACTCGTCTTGTGTTTCCGTTTTGATTCCATCGTATTGCGCCACAGCAAAACTATTTCAGATGTTTCAGCAATAATATGAGCTCATGTACACTTCACGATCAGCACTACACTTCTTTGGGTCCACAGCAATACACCCGCCGAGTCTGACGTCCATTGGACGAATGGTTGGGTAGAAACTCGACTATCAAACACACAGACACAGAGATTCCTGGATGTATAGATGAGGGATCTGTGATTTGTACTGTAGTTAAAAGTCTGGTTGCTGCATTTTGTACAAGTTGAACATAATCAAAATCCCCTGTCTTTAAATAATCTAACTCTGTAGAACAATGGTCATTCCTGTACTGTCAATAAGACAAAACAAACACAGCTCAGGGAAACCCTTGATGACAGATATCAGCTGTTCATTGTGTATTTCAGAAGCCATAATGTTTATTCACAGATTATTGTAACGTCTGTAGGAAACATGGTGGTGGGCAGAGAAAACCTGGCTGCTGATGGTGCGCTCCTGCCAAACGTTTGTCAGGTTGATCGGCTCAGTACAGACTGAATGGACTTCCTGTGAGCTGTTGACTGAGCTGCCGCCAATCTGAGAGCGCTGCGAGAGAAAATGGCTTGTTTTAAACTTGACCACCATGTACTTTTGAGTTTGTCTCTCAGGGTTTTATAAACTTTTAATAAGCCCGGAAGTTGTCGAAGTTTCTCAGTCTGTAAAGGAACATCAAGTCCTTGAGCTGAAGTTAATCACCATATGCGAGGCTTCCAAATGATAATATCTCTATGTCACAATGTGTGTGATGATGACCTTTTGTCACTGACTGGATTATAAATTAACATTGTATTCCTGTTGGATCCATTTGATCCTTAATTTAAGTCATTTAACAATGGTATGTTCTCGTAAAGGTCCACCTCTTGAAGTTTTAAGTTTCATTTTTTCAATTTACTCCATGAAATACCACAGACACCAAACCTTGAATTATTGCTTTAAAGAAAGTGATGGTATTATTATGTTGTGGGACCAGAATGTATTGTAAAGGTGTGTTAAAACCAAAGTAAAGTTTTTTTAAAGTGTCATGATGTGGATTTTCCTGTGTCTTATTTGCAATGGGCTTCTCTGATTACACAAACTGGCATCATCTGTGTAAAGGCAATGTTGGTGTTTATGAAGCTAAGTTGCAAAAGCCCCATGACTTCTGATGGTTGCTTCAGAAATCTTTGATCCAAAGTCCGCTCAAAAAGAAGTATTTGAAACGAACAGAGCTGTAAAAGCATGAATAAAGACTTTTTACAAACCTACATCATGACGTAGCTTTTTCCGCACCTGTTAATTACAATAAAATCACAGAAAGAATCTGTTCATTTTGTGTTCATAGCACTGTAGTTGATTTAATTGTGTGACTTTGTACACAGGGGCGGCTGTGGCTCAGTAAATAGAGTCGGTCGGCTCTCAAATGGAAGGTTGGGGGTTCGATCCTCAGCTCCTGAAGCAACATGTCCGATGTGTCCTTGAGCAAGTCAGAAGTAGTAGTCAGAAGACTAGAAAAGTGCTACATAAGCTCAAATCCATTTTCCATTTACTCTCTAGAGATGGGTAAGGTCTCACCTGCTTAAAATACCCATAACCTGCACTGAGCCTGAGCAGCCTTTGCCAACAGGTCACCAAAGTGGGCTTTGGTTATGTAGAAAGGAGTATCGGTAAACTTAATGCAGACTGAGAAAGCTGCAGGTAAAGTTACCCAACTGTATGTGCCACTAGGTAATGCAGTAACCCCGTCACAGCAGCATTTGGAATATTTAGAGAATATATTTTACACAAACAATATAAGCCATGCTCTCGTCCAATCATACATGCTCAGTGTCTTTGTGGCTTACAAATATTAGTTACAAATAACTTGGTCATAGATACTGATAAATATATTTTCTTTGACTTTTACATCACTGTGACTCACTGGTCAGGTCTGATCAAACTCAGAGTGTTTGAGCCTCTACCTCCAATCATCTGCAGACATCTGCATGTTTCTGTACAAGCGATACAGATGTACTGCAATGTAAGGATGTTTACGTTCACAACACTAAATGTGATTGGCCCAGTGTCCCCTGACAGCAGGGTACCATGGCGATGGCCCAGCAGAGCCGTAGTAACCTCATTAACCCCTGGGATTGGCGAGGAGTCTCTTCCTGACTTCCTTCAAGGATTGGCTGTTATCCACGGTCGTCCCATGAGTCTCGGCTCCAACGGGGACAGGGGAGGGACCTGACACACACTCAGATACATGTGTGTATGTTTGAGGGAGTTTTTACATAAAAAAAAAAAAAAAAATCAGATTTTTGTTTGCTTGTAACTGGATTTTTCCAAGTCAAAGGAAGGCATAACAAATTCATTGCTTGATGGTCACCAAGGTCTATAATTTGCACCAAAAATTGGTTGTTACTTTTTAAGGGTCAGGTATGCTTGATAATAACTAGTTTGTCTGACTTCTATGTTTTCTGACAAGGTGTAATTGGTAGTTAAAGGCAGGAAAAACATCCTTATTGGCTCATTTCTGAATGAATACTTTTCCTCTAAAATTACCCCCCAAAAAATATCTTTTATCAAACTGTATCATGGGATCTCCAAAGAAGAAGTTACATTTTGCCTTTGTCTTATGTTACAGTAGCTGTGTTGCCACGTTCTCAGGAAACAGAAACTATTTTGGCACATAAACAATCAAAGATACAGAAATCAGTGTTGACATTTTGTTTGTATATTTATGAATTGTTTAATCTCTAATTTATCTCACTAATTTAATTTAGTGTGTGTCACAAACAACTTTAATCTCCTCATCTTACTTCCCTTCCAATCTCTTATCTACACAGTACACACAGTACACACACACACAGACACACAAATTTCACCATCCCAGCAACACGTTAAAAATGCTCAAATAAAATTGTGCATTTCTTAATGTTTCACTCAACATCTCCAACAAGCAGCTGCACAGAAATATTTAAACAATGGTATAAGAAGCTATAGTTTTAACATAAGATGTCACTCTTGATGGCGTTATATGTGAATTAAAAACAAAAAAGGTCAGCAAATTTACTTAGGCAGCCGTGAATATACCTGGATGGTCCATCTGATCTATCTGTCTATATGTAGGAAACACTTCAGATAGATAGATAGATAGATCTGCTGTCCACCTCCCCTATGTATTAATTAACACAAACAAAGATTTAAAGAAACCCCTAAATAAATCAAAATTAAACCCGTACAATTAAAAATTAGGCCTACACAAAGGAAATGTGCATAACCGGTTTGGAATAAAAATAGATTAAAATGTACATAAGAATAAGTATTTGCAACTGAAAATAAAGCATTTTCTAAAATGATCCAGTATAACATCTATCAGAAGGGTGGGACGGATCAACTCAAGTCCAGGACCCATGGTGTTGTGGATCTGAAGCACTCTAAGTTTCTGGCTACTCAATTCCCCAGATGCACATTGCAACTATCCAGATTTCTTTCTAAATTTACTGTGAACCTGACCCCAGAAATGATCGTAGCAGTAAAAAAAAAAAATCTTAATCCAACAGTTGGCTTGTTGTTGTTTCTCACTTTTTATTAAATTAAAAATTAACTTGCCAAATAACATCACCGACGACGAGTGATTTTTACGATCACATTCAGGTTTTGAATTGGCAGCCATTAAAAAGGGTTGTATCAATATTTATAAAGGGGTTATATTTTCCATTTTTGATGATTGGGGGTGGGTGTTTTTTTTCCCCAGTATGTGTGTAAATTAGATTGTTTGTGTGGAGGATTATATGGCTTTACACATGCTGTGTGTTTCTGAGTGTGTACATGCTGTGTGTATGTGTGTTTGTGCTGCCTGGCTGTGTATGGCGTTGCCAGGCCATATGGAGCGCTGTCTGGGGAGCACACTACCCACTTAGCTCTGCTGTTGGCTCTGGTGCTCTCTCCATCTGTCCCTCCTCTTTCTCTCTATATCTCTCTCTCTCATCATTCCTTCCATCCCACACTCTCCATCTTTCCCTTTTTCGTCCTTATCTTTATCTTTTGTTCTTTGTTTGATCTTTTTCTCTAAGCTTCTTTCTTTCCTCTAAGTCTCTTCTTCACTCTTCTACACATCTTTTAGTTCAATTATTGCATTATTAATAATTGACCCAATTTTTAAACACATTTTGGGGTCTAAATAACTCAAATGAACCAAAAGTTTTTGGCTTCACATCTTGCCTCAGCTTGGAGTCATGGGACAGGCTGCAATGGCTGCAACACACTGGGTAAATCTGGCCTGAAACTGGCTGTAATGGCTGCTATAATCCTTCAGGGCAAGTATTCCTAACCAAAGTCTGCAGACTAAAAGTGTTTATTTTTACCCCTGATTGCCTCAGATTGTCATTAGGTGTCTAACAGCATTACGAAAAAGGTTCCTGTGCATATAGACCTTTGTGTTAAACAGTGAGATGCTATTTTTTTGATTCTGGAAACAGCTATCACATTCCTCTTTTCAAAGCCACCAGACTCCATTGACAGAAAAAGGACACAAGAGTTGTACTGGTATGCCGATGCTGTGATCCGTTCTTTTTTTGTGTTTTGTGAAATTGCGCGAATATTGTTTTGTGGCCGAGCTAGCCACACACACACACCCACGCTTCTGTTATGCAAAGGAGAATTACTGGTTTTGTCTGGTTGCTTTGAAAAAGCATATTTATCTCTGTTGAAACCATCATAAAGTTAGTTGTGAGACACTTTTGAGCCTGTCAGGGATCAAAACAAACTGTAGGCATACTTTGGTCAGACCCTAAACAAAGGCAGACTGTTGGCTGAAGTGAACTTCTTTTTCTTTAAGTCTCTTTAGGGGTCTTTTTGTCTGTATTACATCTGAAGAGAGACAGGAAATGCTGGGAGGAGAGAGTTGGGGATGACATGCAGCAAAGGACCGAGGTTGGATTACTACCCATAGCCGCTGCGATAAGGACTATAGCCTCTGTACAACATGGTGCACACAACATAACTGATGTGGCTGCTTAACTACGGTGTGCTGAAAGGGACACATTAGCACATAGTCATAATTCCAGTTCTGGTTCTGGTTCTGATTAACATTTTTAAAAACTGGTTCATTTTGGACCGCATGCATGTCATGTCTTGGCATCATGATTATCAGGTAATGCTGACAGCCCTATAATTTAGTCACAATTTCTTTTAAAAATCCCTTTAAAACCGTTTTTAAACAGATTTTTAAGGCATCAGTTTCACATAGTGTGCTCATAGGATCAATTATGAGGCGATCACTGAGCATGTAGTAGACGGTACACTTGGCTGTCAGATGAGTCTTTCAAAGTGAAATGACCCCTTCAACTGAGCGATGGTGCCATTGTCTTCCATCACAGCAGCAGCAGCAGCAGCAGAAGATGCTACTGTACTTTAGGTACAAATGAATACAACTTTTCTGAACTGAGAAGGTCTCAAATAAACTATGAATAACTTGAAACTTCTGCGGAAAGACTGATGCTTACTAAATAGCGAACCAATTTATTTTGGAGCAGTAGTCAAGTAGAAACACTTCAAAATATTAATGTGAATTTGCTGTTTTTGTGCTTCATCGTTGGCATGATTCTTTTCTCAATCGCTTCCGGTTTGAAAGTGCAGTTGGCTTGAGGGAGAAAGTTTCATAACCCCAATATACATTTGTAGATGATCACTTTCCTTGGGTAGAAAGAGGAGACCGGTTTCAGAAGAACATGGTCGCCCTGAGAGAGAAACAGAGAGAGAGAGCGAGAGAGAGAGAGAGAGAGAGAGACTGTGGTTGGAAAAGCGTTCAGAGAAGTACACTCAGAGAAAGAGGAGGAAGGGGGAGGTGAGAAGAGTAGAGGAGTGTGCAGAAGGAGCGAGGTGGTTTGGAGAGATACGAAGCATCACACAGACTCACACTGCTGCGTGTTAAATCACAACTGTCTGTTTGGGCATGAATCATCACCTTCTTCTCTGTTGGGATTTCCCAAAACGAGAATCAGATCCTGAAGAATTAATGACCAAAACTGTTTTGAACGCTGATGGCAGATTGGATAAATATGACACGCCGCTGCAAATGCTCTGAAAAATGGAAGTGAATAAAAAGAGTGGGATATTAGTATAAGGGAAAAAAGAAAGAGAATAGAGGAGAGTGTGATATAAGAAAAGGATGGAGGGATAGTCGGAGGGATGGAGGGAGTGGGGGAGGTGAGAGTACAGCCGAGCAGCTCAGCATGGAGAGCTCTCTGACGGAAGTGAGGGAGGGGAAGGGACGGAGGAGGAACAACAGAGCCTGGCACAGAAAGAGAAAAGTAGAGAGCGAGAGATTCTCCATGTCCCTGCTGCCATATGGTGAGCAGCCAGGCTAACACACAGCACATACATGCACTAAAGGAAGAAGTAAGCACAGAGACGGCATAATCATGGTGTGGAGGACCATCAAGTATCAAATATTTGTAAAAAAAAACACAACAACACCAAATAAAGCAGATAACCACAACAAGAGCATTTTAAATAATGAATTCCATCTACTCAATGACATGCATATATTATAAACATCTTACGCTGACCAAGGGTTCTCAAACGTTTCACAGTGAGTACCACCACAGAAAATATTTGGCTCTCCAAGTACCACCGTTATGGCCAACATTGAAAATCAGTAGCGTAGGGCTACTTAACTACATGTACAGTTTACACAGAAGATATGATATGCATAATATTTATTATTGACCGCACACCACGCACTGCGGCCTGGGCTCATTCTCTGTGCCAAAAGAATCCAAACAGGATGTGACTCCACGACTCACATACATGCAGTGATGAGGAGGAATAACGGTAATGCTCTCTGGAAGATGCTCTCTGGATTCATGCACACCTAAGTCAAACTTCAGATGGACTCACAAATGTAATCTTACATTTTGGGTCTGTGCAACTTTTAACACATCACATATAGCATGAAAATACTAAATTAAGAGAAAAGCTTAAAATCATATTACACAAAGATGCCATGTTATGAGACAAATCTCAAGGGTCTTCATGGTGTACAATTACAGGTACACATGACTTTACATACATGAGCTTCATGTCTGTTTGATGCAGCCCAACACGACGTATGTGACCTGTTTTATAATCCCTAGATTCCCATCAGCCTTAAAAGGTTATACACACTTTTCTACAAATAAAAAGGTGTTAAAGTGAGTGTAGGTGGATCTCCTTTGCATGCAAACAAATAGCTTTTCTGTTAGCACACACACAGACGCACACACACACAAACCGGAAGCCCATTTCTAATTCTGGCATGCATTTTACCTTCCATTCAATTTCACAAATAGCGTGCGAGGGAGGAAACTTTTTAATACTCGTCTATTATAGGAAACAGAATGAGTTCCAATCAATCTTGCAGATGACTCCTCTACAGTAAAGAGAGTGTGTGTGTGTGTGTGTGTGTGTGTGTGTGTGTGCGCGCCTTTGTGTGCAGGGGACCGGATTAAAGACAGGAGTGAGGGAGAAAGTTGTGGGATGTTAAAGAGGATGCAGAGAGGGAGACAGGGTTTGAGGAAGAGTTTGAGAGGATGAAACTTTTGAAGGTCTTCACTTAAACATCTCACAGCAGCTCCGAGTAACAAGGGAGTAAAGTTACTTTAAAATTAAGTGTCGGGGAGCAAATGAGAATGGGACGGAGAGAGTTGGAGAGCTAATTTCCAAATGGCTGCGAGGTGATTTTCTCTGACACTGACTCATTGTTATTTGATTCATGTCTGCCTGCTTTTTGAATATCGATCCAGGAACTGGAGGAGTGACTCATACTGAGCCATAGAGGCCTGAGTCACTACAGGAAAGAGAGTCGAAGCTGGCTCCCCGTCCCAGCCTGATGCCACCCTGCTTTATGAAGCCCAGGAGTGAAGGAGGCTGTGCCAACTTTTGGCTGAGCAGCAGTAATGACACTGCTTTATTTTAGGACACATCTACAGTATGTCAAGCAGGTGGTCTCGAACTTTTTGGGGAGTTGTTTCACTGAAACTTCGGTCTTTGATCAAGGACCCCAGCTCTCTGAGAGAAAGTGGTCCAAAAACAATTTTGGGAAGCAACTGTGGGAGCTGAATGGATGCTTTTTGCCTACGGAAATAACTGGGAGATCATGAGTGGACACATAATTGATGATTTTTGGCTCCAACATGAGAAAGTCTTCATTAAAACGGAATATTTGTTGAGTATTGGTTGGTTTAAAGTGTGCACATGGCCACATTTATCAAGGATAATGCTGCAAAGTAGGTCTGCTGCAGAGAGGAGCTCCACCAACTGAGATGCCAATTCATGAAACGTGTTTAAAGGAGGAGACAGGTGGTATTGGAGATTTCTCTTACTGTCGAAAATGCCATGGAAATCAAACAAAGAATTAAACAACAACAATCTGTTCCTCCTCTTTATAAAATCCTTTACCTTTCTTATTTATTCATTTATTTGTACGATGAAAAAGATTTACACAAATGAAAAAAATAGACAATATAAAGTGCAGGAAGAGGCAGAAAACTCAAAGAGCTTACTTGAAGCCTCCACCCATATACTTCTGAAATAAGAGCCCAACCGATGAATCAGCCAACCGATAATATCGGCCGATTTTAGCATACCAAGTGACTATCGGTATCGGCTCATTTTATTGCAGTTATACGCAGATATTACTAGATTTATTCACCAGTCAAAAAGTATTTCTTTTGAGTTTTATTGTGTTACACTAGCAGTTCTCTTTCACCAGCAGAGGGCGCTGTATAGATTACAACAAGAATCATCACTCTCCAGAGTGAAGCGGTGATGAACGTACATGTTCAGTTACTTTCCTGTTGAGTGAACATCTTGTCTTCATTATAAATCAATTATAAAAGTGTTTGATAACTGCACAAATGTGTTTATCTATATCTATATACACCTCTACAGATCGAAGATAGATCTTAAAAAGATATCGGCCGATATATCGTTATCAGATTTTCTTCTCTCCCTAATATCGCTATCGGTATCAGACCCAAAAATCTCATCTCGGTCGCGCCCTAGTTACAGAAAATAATACACAATTATGTTAAACAATGTAATAATCTACATACGGTAACAATGACAATCAAACCAAAAGCAGAAGATCTAAATATATGAGGTTTATTAGTAACTGTTTGTGAGTATGAGTGAAATGTCTATTTTTACACCTGTACTGACAACAGAGCAAAAATACTCCTAACAAAAAACTAAAATAATGATTATATATCTATATATATATATAGATATATATATTTATATGTATTATTATGTATATTAACATACTAAATAATGAGTATAGTTAAAGAGCAGCTGTTAAATGTTTTTCAGGCGTCTTTGGTAACATTTTAATTAGAGACAGGTTTTTGACAGATCATTTGCTGCCTCTAAATCGTACTGAAGCAAGTAAAACATTTAGGTGGATGAAGATCTAACGCTGCTTCTATAACTACAACATGGGGCAAACATGTCAGAAACAAACATAGTTTCACTAAAGAGCACCACTCTAAATGATGTTCTGTAACACTATAAGGTAGCAGTGTGTAAATTGTTAAAGTTTAAGGAGAATCTTCAGCTGCGGATTCACACACATTTGTTGTACTGGTGGCGAGTGGGGGCCTTGGCTTCATTGTGAGGCAATAAGTTCTGGGAATTTGATTGACTCATGTTTAATTTGGTGACAAAATGAAGCAGATATCAACTGAAATGGTAAGAAAATCCAATCATTTTCACATCTTGTCTCTTTTCTTATTTGATTATGTTGTCAGCTTCTTATTGCTGTCGTTGCACATTGCTAACTGTCACACTGCAAACATGGAACAGATTGTAGAGTATGCCCGCTGACCTGATGGGAACTTGACCACATTGTGGGGACTAGAGCTTATCGTGCCCTTGGGTCTCATGGTAGATTAATCTGACCCTGGCTGGTATTTACGGCAGCTGGATGGTTGAAGTGAGACGAGGGCGAAATAAACGACAGTGAATTCCTTCTTTCCCACCCCCTGGGACTTAAACCATTTTCTGGTGCACTATTAAAACAACATCTTATGAAATCATTAAACTGATATAATGTTTTCAGAAGATTAGTAGTTGATGGCTTGTACTCGCGGCTGCTAGAACAACCTTTAGTCAGGGGCAGAATGTAATTGTATGCCAGATTGAATAAAGGGCTTACTTATTCCCTACATCACCAGCCCACTCACAAACGCACAATGTTTTGGTGACCACATGAAAAGGTCACTGACCTATTTCAACTCCTTTTTTCCAACCTCCATCAAGCTGCAATCATCAGAGAGAAGAATTTATGAACCCAGACACGAGGCCTGGTAATGCATCCACTGGGTTTATAATATTAATTTCATTTATGATTCAATTCCTGTTATTGAAGAAGTAAACTGAAGTTTTCATCTAGAAAATGTCCCCCAGTGTTAAAATACCAACGAGGGATATCCCTGATAAAGTTGATGGTGTGTGTGTGTGTGTGTGTGTGTGTGTGTGTCCTCATTTGTCCTTGCCAGGTAAAGGTCCGTGCGCTGTCCAGCTTTGAGTTACGGTTCATTGTAGCATCTGTCACAGTGCCATAAAGTTTGTCCACATACTCCTCCCCCTCTCCTCCTCTCTCCTCCACCCGTCCTCACCCTTTTCATTCATCGTCTTTACTCTTCTCTGAATCACCTATATGGCCAATGGTTTATCTCATTCCTTCATGCTATAGAGCTCCTTTCTTGTCCAAAAACGATCGTAAAAAAGAAGAATGAGCCTTCACATTCGATGATATGTTCTTTGATTTGTCGTGAACAAAAGCTGCACACTGTAGTTTATTTTTTTGTTTTCGACTCATCTTGGAGCTAAATATACCCACTAATAGATCTCATGTACCTGAAAATAGTCACCAACAAATGCACCATTTCCTTCTATTTTAGTAATTACTAAAAAGCGACAATGGCCCAGAAATGTTTCCAACAAACGATTTAGTTATTTTTAGTTAGATTTTGTTAAAAATAGATACACTCATCATGACTCATTTTCAAAGATGGACGTACGTCTCTTATGGGAACCTAAGGGCCACACTATAGACTTTAACCGTAATGCTCTTTTCTTGGGATTTGTTTCCACAACGTTAACCTTTCAATGAGTTCAGTGATCAATTTCCACTTCCAAGAATTTTCCTTTGGTTGCATTTTAAACCATATGCAACACTCCACTGCGCCTGCTCTCATGGTAGTTTGCATGTTGATATGATATAAGGAACGGTGCACATGGACATGAGTTTCTCTCTTTTTATGTGTGTGTGAGTAAGCACACATTTCAAAGTCTTGTATGTTGAATGTTTGTTCTGTGCATGTAACTTGAGAAGCTTTGAGACAGCTTGTTAAGTAATAAGGACTTTTAGAGAAGAGGGCCTTTAAAAGATCGCAGCTGAGATGAACCGTTACAGAGGAAAGGGCTGAAATGAAGGTTAGAACGGACGCCAGTTTTAGAAATATAACGATTATTATTTTTAGCTGCAAATCATGCAAAGTTATTGTATAGGGTTTACAGAGTGATTTAAAAATGTCATTTCAGGGGTGCTGGTGAGCTAGTGGTCATTGTGCATGCTCCATGTGCAGCGGCAGGCGGGCGGGCGGCCCGGGTTTGGGTCCGACCTTTTGCTCTTTTCCCGCGTGCCCTTCCCCACTCTCTCTACTCAAATTTATCTCCCTATCCAATATCCTATCTCTAAAATACAAGTATAAAAAGCCAAAAAATAAACTTAAAAAAAGTGATTTCACTCAACTGACGGATAGAGTCACTATTTTAACATTTGAAGATTCCAGTTGGCGTTTCTTTATCCAGTGAATTTTCTTATTCCCGGCGACAGACGGTGGTGCGCTTCTAAAAGTTTGAATGCACAGTCTGTCTTACTTTATTCATTTTATTTAACCTGGTTTAAAGTTTCTGGTTAATTCCAAAATAAAAGCAAAAGACACATTGTTGTTGAAAGTTGGTAGATTTTCAAGATGCCCTCATCATGCACAGTGAAGCGCTGGAGATGTTTTCTGTACGAGGGATTTTTAGTATTTCCTTTATGTAATCCAATTTCCTTTGAACATTCTCATAGACAATGCTTAGGGTTTCTTTCTCTATGTGGAGTCCGAGTGCAGAGCTTGTTAGTGCTGCACAGCTTCATGATGAGACACTTTATGTTAATGATGTTTTCTGCAGTGAATCATGTGCCGTTTGTTTAAAATATGTAAGTATGCACCCACATAGACACACACTGGTCTGTTTTTATGTCTTCCAAGAGTGAAGTTTGTGTGCATAAGAAGGAGAAGCTTTTATTCTCACTTTGCTTTAACCTTGTGTCTCACTGCATTTGAATATGGATATCTTCCTGCTTTTTCTTAATGAGCTTGCTTTCTGTTTGTCCTCCATACTGTACATTTCCTTCTGATCTCTCTCTCTTCCTGTCGAACGGCCTCTTTTCTCCAGCCTGTCTTGTTCTCATAACGATCCCCCCCCCCCTCCCCCCATCCTCATACATATCCTGGCACTGATATTTGATGTGATAAAGGCTTTTTTGTTTTTTTCTCACCGTCAACAGAGAATCTGATGGCTTGTTGTGGTTGGCTGACTTGCAGAGACGTACTTGATATATTTCCTGCTCCTTGTTGTTTGCTTCTACGGAACGTCCTACTTTGTTTGTTGCAAAACACACAAACAAGCCACAAACACACAAGCACACACACGCTCACACACACACACACACACACACACACACACACACACACACACACACACACACACACACACACACACACACACACACACACACACAGAGCAAACACACCCCATTTGTGTTAGATTGTCCGTGAACTACCTGGTTTCTGTTGACTGAAGAGATCAGATCTGGTACTTAGTTTAGCATGTTGTTGAGTGATACGAGGCAAACAGTTAGCATGTTAATAAAAAATACTTTACACAACATCACACATGACGTAAGAGATTTACCATTGTGGGATGTGACCCAACATTTAAAGTGGGCCGATGGTGGGCTCGATGCAAAATCTTAGTCTGTCTTTTGAGTTGAGGTTTGTTTCTAATTTAAGAGACAGTCTCTGTGTTGTAACTCTGTAAACCATACATTCTAAAGTTTATACAATACAGAAGGATTTACTTGAAACATGCTTATCTTCATAATTCATCTTGTGAAGGGGAGATTTCATGGGTCATTTCATTTAAAGAGACACACACACCAAAACGGAGCGTTCTGAGAGAGCTGGTTTATACAGGGTCACAAACCTCCTCTGGTGTTTGATTCATGTTATATTTTGACCAAAGCACAGAACAGATGTTTCATTTAGACCACGGGGGACTGTTTGAAAAGGTGGAGAAGGGCTATAATAATGTCCTCTTTAAAAAAAAAGTGGAGAAAGGGAGGGGGAAAAGGAATAGAGGTCAACACATAACGTAACATAGTCAAGACAGATCCACAAAGACCACACTTGCAACTTCCCAGATACCCAACAACCATCAGCAACTACAAACATCAAAAACCAACATTTAATCAGTGTCAAACGATTACTGCCCCGCATGCCGTGTTGCGCTTATTTTGTCCAAAGTGTTGTTCATGTGTAGTACATTTTTCCAACTGTTTGATGTAATATTTTGATCACAAGAGTACATCACCACTACCTCAAACACATAGTATTGTATTAATATTTCTATGTATATCTTTATTTTTTTCAATTTTTATTCAATGCTACTTTTTCAAAAGTAAAAGTAAAAGTTTTAAGAGTTTTAAGAGTATTTAAGTTAAAGTTCAGTCGCAAAATTTCAACAGTTAATGCTGATTAATCACATTTTTTTACTGTCTCAAGCGGAGAGTTCTTTAATTGACCCTTCCTTTGTCCTTTTCATTCCTTTGTTGAAGTTTTATTTTAAACATGCCTCTTTTTTAATCAAGATTAGCGAGTAGACCAAACAGGAAGAAAAGTAGACCCAAAGTTAATAATGTGCTATGAGGTAAGGAAAGTACAAATATAAAGGAAAAAGAAACCTGGCAAGAGAAGATGGGCAGCAGAACTGGAACGTAAAGGTTTTAAAATATAATCTTCAAACCTGATGAACCCAATGACAGAATGAGGATAAAGACAGGAGAGTAATAAGATGCAGTGAGGGTGAGCGAGTGTATCCCTGGATGCTTCTTGTATTAAGTGTAGTTACATCCAGCCAATAAGGATTTATTCAACCTAATACCAATAAAAGCTATTTTGGATGAAGGCCACCTATCGTCAACAGTAGTGCCTTTAAAATAACAAGTCAATACAAATAATCTTAATAAGAAGCAAAACAGAACCCTTCATCTTCATGTTGAATCTCAAACCTTTAGAAAACAAGATTGATTATGAAGTAAGAGTCCATGTTTTTTATTTTTTAAACAACCAGACTCCAATGATAAAACAAGTAAAATGATCTTTCAGGATTCGGGAGTTGATAGACTTTTACTTCTATGATCATGTACATTCTTTGAGTTATTCTTTGTTAAGGGCCTTTCAGATTAGGTCACAGAACAGAAGGGGTGCGCACACACAACCAAAAAGCAATGGCGCCCGTTGCCAAGGGACTGAAACAACAGTCGGGAAAAGAGCTACTTTTTGAACACGCAGTATTTGTTTCTGTCCACTAAGTAGACAACTCAGATCTTTCTTCTGCTGAAGAGGAGGAGACGAGCAGCACGGAGTGTCTGTTCATTAAATCCTCAGGGCAAGACAGGATCTGGAGTTTTTCAAACTAGATATTTCTCTGCGATGTGCCTGTAGGTCTGTAAAATAGAGCTCAGGAACGTGGGACACCGTTTGTTGTGATCTGATCTTCCCTCCTATTTGACGCGCAGAGGTGACGTCAGAGATAAAAAAAAATGTGTCAGTCCGACGTCATTGTCAGTGTGAGATCACTGATCTAATCCCATTGGCTCGTTGTGGCAAGCCCTGCAGCTCATGTTGAAATTTCCGAGACGCGTGCTGAGCAACTGACCAATAACGACAGAGTGGATCGGCAGACCAATCAGAGCAGACTTGGCCCATGTGGGGTCTAACAGTGGGGGCTCAGCAGAGCGTAGCTGACGGACTCAGAGCGTAGTGGGAGCAAGGAGGAGCAGTACATGAAAACAGACACTTTTTTCGGACTTTAGCTATTGTGAACGTACAAAAGTAGGTACATAGATTAAATATACAAACCCCAAAAAGGGCATAATATGGGCTCTTTAAATCAATACTGTACCCTTTTAAAAACTCACAATTAACACAATAACAACACAAATTGTCAAAGACACAGCAGTAGACCAGAGTCCTGTGAGGTTAAAATACTGTTTTTATCATATCGAGTAGAGAGTGGAGAGTGACATGCAGGAAAGGAGCCACAGGTTGGACCCAAACCCAGGCCACCCGCCCAAGAGGACCACAGCCTCTGCATGTGGGGCGCACGCATTAGACCACTAAGGCTATTGGCGCGCTGCAGGGTCTTGTGGTAATTAAGAGACCTATGTAACATTTGTTTCAGGTTTTTAAAGGATGCTACCTCAACAACAGACATTTAAACCCCAAAATGTGAAAACGTGTGGAAGAGGTTTTAGCTTAATTCCTCTAAACAAGCCTGTAGGACTGGTTCATTATTCAATAAACAGCCCTGCACATCAGTCCCACTGGCTCCATATAACGAGCATGTAGACTGTATATTAGTCTATCTTAACAGAGCAGTTGGGACAGTCACAGTGTGAGTGGTGGATCAGGAAGTAAATCCTGCCGTGCTGCAGCAGCAGGTGACCTCACCCTGACCTTTGGCTATTGCTCCCAGGAAGTGTGTGCTTGTGCACTTAACTTTGTTTGTTAGTGTGTGTGTGTGTGTGTGTGTGTGTGTGTGTGTGTGTGTGGGCAGGTGTTAACATTTCCTCGTCCTTAGGGTCTCTGAAGGGTTCTTATCAGGGTGTATTTAGTTTGTACCGATGAACACAAAGAGCAATGTGGACTAAACGACTGGATGTAGGACTTCTTTTTTTCTGGCCTCAACTGCTGGGATTTGTAGTTTTTTAAAGGCTGAGCTGATGGGGGAGGAGGCTGAATCACTGACCCCCAGTCTGTAAGTAAACTGGTCCTGCAGTCAGAGAAAGTGATATGCTTTAGTATCTTATCAGATGAAATGCTCCTCACTCTGTTTGATTGATGGTTAAATGACGGAGCAGAGATTTACTGTGAGGAGCTCAGAGCTGGGATTTCAACTTGTAGTCCAACATGTCTCAGCTAGCTTTACCTTACATTGTGAAAAACTCCTCTCCATAGTCCTGCATTGTTCTATTCATCTTGTCACACTGGTGCATTATTATTATATTATTATACATTGTGCATTATAACAGATATATTGTTAGATGCATATTGGGACTTTTAGACTGCCTCTTAATTGAGACTCTTAAGAAGAATTTCATATTTGGTCTTGTTTTTCACAAAATGTTGCTAAAAAGTTGAATTATTTACGCACATAAGGTCACTACTTTTTCCTGCAGTTCTTCAGTAAAGGATTTCTCTCTATATATTTGGTCTGGATTGGATATTTATCATTAATATGACGTTATTTTCTGATCTAGTCTTTACTTTTTAACTTTTCGTCATTATTTGTTAAGTTGATGTCCAAAGAGTGCATCACCGACTACCTCTTAAAATAATTCTACACTTTCACTACTACTTTAAAAATAACAGAAATAGTAATTAATCACATTTTTGTTCTCATTATTTTGTCTGTCTTATTTGTTGCAACATTTTTTCAAAGTTTACTTAAAATTAGATTTTAAATTATGATTTATTGTTGGTTTTAAATTGTTGTTTTAGTTTTTAAGATTTGGGGAAAGTTGAAACATGTTATTATAGGAGCACTTTACCTTTATGACCGAGAACGCAGAGTTTTATATTGGTAAGATTTCAAGTGCAAACACTATTTAATCCTGTCGCTCTACTCCTCTCATCTCTCTTTTTTTTATCATTTCATATCCGGTCTCCTCCTTTTCTCTCCTTCTGTGACTTCTCTCCTTTTACCTTTTTGCCATTTCATAAAAAGAGTTAGAATAGTAAGAAGAGTTTTGTTGGGTAGTTTTCTTTGACATGAATGAAAAATGTTGGACTTTTGACTCAGTTTGAGGCTCTGAGGCAGCTTATTATTTTTCATTGGATCATGGTGTTAAAGGGAAATTCTGCAGATTTCAATCTTCCCTTTCTGAGTTTGATAAATAAGAAAACAGAATCCCAGGGAAAAATCAAACATGATACACGATGGGCGTAATTCATCGCCCACATTAAAGAAGATATTACGATACAGTGATTCTATAATAAATAATCAGACAAGACAATCATATTATGATCCTAAGATATTAACAACTGAATAATACAAATTGTAAGTTTCTCCTCTTATCATGCTTCTTTTTTAACTTTTCACTGCTGTCTTCTTCTCCTTTTATCCTGCTGTCAACCTCTTCTTTGGCTTTTTAACTTTCATTCAGTCAGCCTGATTTATGAAATTAAAATAAATAAATGAAATAATCGCATGTTTGAGGAGTCATGAAGTAGTGATGCAGTGAGTCAAATTAGCAGGGTTTAAAAAAACTGAAAAAAACTGAATTTAGCACCAGCCATTCCACTTTTGTATGACACGAGCCCAGAGAACAACATGCTCTGTAGAGTTTTGGTCCCACCAAGATGAACAGTGTGAAACACCTTCAGTTGTTGTAAATGTTCTCTTTGGGGCGCTGCATACAAATGTGTTGTACTTCCAGCACCGCTGCAGGAGTTTGATGGAGGTGTTGGCCTGGAAGAACTAGGACTCTGCTTAACATGTTGATCAATGCTAGAAATGTTGTTTGGACTGACTCCAGCATTCAGCTCTGTTTATACTGAATATGGCAGAAGATATCAGCTGAGTGAGGCAGGGGATGCAGCAGAAATGCATCCTGGGACATGTAGGCAATGCTGTAACAGATAAGAGCTGGAGAACTCAGCTTTCTCTGTCAGATTTCTTTTACTTTAGTTGACAACATTTATAATCAATACTGATACAGAAACCATGGAGGAAATTCCCTTACCCCCCAAAAGAACAATATGTCACTTTCTATAACTGAAATAGTAGTTTTAAAGGTCGCACTATAACTTTCATTGTCTCTTACTTGTCCACAGCGCAGCACTATCGCCTGTTAACTGCAGTTTGTAACTTTACAGCACTACAGTTTACACATCAGCCTTCAGCTACAGAGCAGCTAGTTAGCACGTCTCTGTACTGCTGATATGACGGCCGAGGCTAAGAGAAAGAGTACGGTGAAAGATGAAGCTAGGAGGAGAAAGAGAGAGAGTGACTGAGCAAGAAGCAGAGTGAAGTGAACACCGCTGCAGATATTATTCAGAAAAGATTTCGACATAACGTTCGGCTGTATTGTTAGCAGTGTCATCATCGTCTCATGTTTAGCAGCTTTAGAGGTGCGGAAAGTCCTCTAACTCAAGTGATACCTCAAGTTTGCTCACAATTAAATAACTAAATCCCTCTTAAGCCAAAAAGTTGTCTCTCTCATTGCGACTCTTCAGGATAGCTTTATAAGTTCAGAAACCGTGCAAACCAATTTCAACCAGTTAAATACACCTGCAAACAGTCTGCAAACATCAGACTAAAGAGTCATATTTGTGCAAAATCAGGTAATATTACTCTACCTTATTGGTCAACGTGTTTAACTTCTCGCACGTCTTTGTCGGCTTTGCACCTTCTGCTTGTAAACAAACATCGTTGTCTGACTGGTATAGGTGTGACAGCACTATGTGTCTCACGACAGTGCAGTTACAGTTAGAAACCTGCGGTGGGCACCAAAGAGCACCAAACCAAATTCCTACTTATTGTTGAGTGAGCGTGTCTGAGGACCTAAGGGGTCTCCTCTCTGTTCGATCTTCATGGCTTTTTAAGCCAACACTTCTTTATACTCCAGTCTCCTCTCTCTCCCTCTCTTCCCTTTATTTCTTTCTTTGTCTCTTTTCTTCTTCTCGCTCCTTTTCTTTTCCAGTCTCCATACCGTTCTCTCCTCCTTCTTTTATCGTCTTTATAGTTCCTTAACTCTGTTATTTATCATCCCTTGCTGTCTTTACTTGCCTTTCTTATGCTTCCCAATTTTTTAATGCTTATGAAAGGATGCATGGACAGAATATGTTAGATAATCTTGTTAAGAGCCATCTGTAAATTATTATGCGTTTTTTTAGACACCTGCCTGCTCAGATGAGAGTCAGGAGAAAGCAGCCCGACTAAATCAAATAAGAATACCCAGTGTGTCCTCTCAGCCCGTCAGCTCCTCTCTGGTCTGTTTCCCCTCTATTTGCTCCCTCCTCAATCTCCACAGTGTGAAATCCAATTAATCAACATACTGTAACGCCTTAGATAAAACCAATACTCTTCTCCTTTCTTTCCCACATCGATCTGAGGAGTTTCTTGAGTCGGCAAAGCGGCCTGAAACACAAGCACACACGAAAAAAGTTGATTGCACCAAAACACAAACAATTCAGAGAGAGCGGTGATATCGACTGGACTTAATGCAACGACTGTCTCCTTCATACTCTGGTTTCACTTCACTTCTGCTTTGCTTTGTTTATTTATTTGTTCATACAATGGAATTGTACATTTGTATTATTATTATTTTATTACATCACTCTTTAATTGGTGCAGTTACATCATCATTTTTTTTATGTCTGTCCGCTCAAGACTGACATAACTCTACATGTACTATTTGATTTTTAGCGTCCAAGTCCACATTACATAGCCTGTTCACTTCTGGTCAGTGATCATTCTTGCATTTTCTCCTTTCTTGTTGTTTCTTGTCTGCAATGGCTGTCCATTAAAACTGAGAAAGCAGTCTGTTAGCACGTTTGTTAAAATCCATTGGTTCAGTCAATTTCTACTGTATGTATGTCACTTTCATGTGATTTCACCCCCTACCTTTTAATGCAAGTACAGACTACTAAACAGGATACAGTTTGATATCTTGCATAGGCGGCCTTAGGCTTGGGTGAGCCCTGAAGTTGGTATGCACTTTAAACTAATCAACTAGTTAACTCATAGGCATCTTCAGCTGTACTTATTGCCTGAAGCTTTTTAAAGAAGAAAATGTCATCACTACACTCAACCTGTTATGCTTCTTAGGGTAAATGTTAGCATGCTAACACCTTTAGCTAAGTTTTGGGCCATGATTACTATTACCTGTAATATATCAAAAGCTTTACCATGTTGATGTTTTCACATCAATATGGAGACATTAGCATTTAGCTTGAATCATGGTTGTGCATAAGTGAAGCTTTGTATGGACACTAGCACATCTATAGATACATGAGGGTAAAAAACACCATCACACATTAGCAACACCCATTACTTTAATGTAAGTTTATGCAAGTGTCAACATGTCTCAACATAACTTTTGTTATACTATCGTAATTTACTTTGCTTGCACTCATATGCATGCTCTTCTTCTTGTCTTTCTTCTGCTGCAGCACTTGAATTTCCCCACTGGGGATCAATAACGAATGATCTTATCTTAACCTAAGAGTACAATCATCTACCAAAGATACCAAATATTCATTTTTCCCTCCTGCTTTTTTTATTGCAGAGGTATCCAGCAGCAGTTGTCCAGCTACAGGGAGACGGTGATCCGGCAGGCCTCGGTGGCGGCGAGCTCGGCCGTTCATCGGGATGACGCGCCAACCTGCGGCATCTGCCGCAAGACCAAGTTTGCAGACGGCTGTGGGAGCCTGTGCTCGTACTGCAAGACCAAGTTCTGCGCCCGCTGTGGAGGGAGGGTCTCTCTACGATCAAATACGGTAATTCAAACTAAAAATTTCTCCTGAATCTGCCACTAGCGATCTCCTAGTTTGACATGTGTTGACTCTGAAGCCGTCAGGATATAACTCACAGTATTTTCCTATAACAACACAGTCAGCACCTCATGACCTGTTGTTGGGATCATTATCACCATGGTAGAGATCAACAGATCCTTTTGGGGTTTTATTGGAAATGGGATCAGGGTGATCACTTTTTATTTTTTTATTTTACCAGGTAGTCTCATAGAGATTTTGTAATCTCTTTTTCAAGAGAGACCTGTTTACATCAGTGGCAATAAAAACAAAACAAAAAAACCTCGAAGTACATACATCAAAACACAAAGTGGATGCATGGCCAATACACACAACAACATCATACAAACACATTAAACGTCAAGTCAAGTGTCCAATGCAGGGCTATTAACATAGACAGCCCCCGACTGATTTAGATTTGTGATCTTTCAGCATCGCTTTAAATTCTACTAGAGTGACCTACTAGAGTAGAGTGATCTACTAGAGATCTCTCAGCCGCAAGCCAGCCTGTAGTGTGTTCCAGGAAGAGGGGGCTTACACTAACTTTGTATTGATTCGTGTCGACTTCCCCCCAAAAGGAAGCATATGGAGTCACATACTGACAAAAAGTATTTGAAGTATTAAACCAGTCAGAAACTGAAACCATGCAAAATAATGTTTGTTTAATTATTAAAAATATGTGTTAAAATTAGCTTGAAGGTAATGCTTTAACCTCTAATAAGAAATCTTACGTTGTTATTTTACATTAACTGAAAAGTTATTTAAGTCTTTAATTTATTTGTACTGGGTCATTTTATGCTCCCTCTTTGCAGGAAAATGAAATGTTTCCTCTCTGTTGCAGTTTTATTTATCATAGACATTTCCATTTTTTCTCATGCTAACTTGAGCGTGGGTACAAGCGAGTCATTGCCAAGAAATAATGAAAAACAGTTTATCTTTTCATTTTGTTTTTGAGATTTGAATTATAGTGATGTGAAAAATTATGTTGTGAGGAAAGTTAAGCTTTCTAATAAACCCCCAAATGTTAAACTTTGATTATAAATCAAGTTATGAGATGACATAAATTAGAGGAGAATTTTTCTTTCAACAGAGGATGAGGAAATTTTGATATTTGGATTTAAATCTCAACATTTCAATTCCAATTGAATCATAGGCACGTTGTCCTTATTCTCACCATGCAATTCTCTGAAGTAGAGGTCAGGGGGAAAACCCACATAATTATTTCCTTTTTCTTTTTACTTAATGACTGAAAACAAAAAGAGAAGAAAAATGGCTTCCCCAACATGATTTCATAAACAATTATTTAGGAAACATTCAATGACATGTTTGAATTTTGAGTTCATCTTTCACTATTTGGATCTTTTGGGGCTCCATATGATCGATCTTAAAAAAAAATCGTCTTGAATATTCTACTCACATATTTCATTTTAACGCATGATATCTAGTAGTCTGAACTTGGTGTGTTCATAAAGGAAATATTTCTCGTTGTGTCCGGTCTCTGGTACTCTTTTATAGCACATACTGTCGACCAATCAGTGTACAGCGGGGCCTCAGGTGTTGGAGCTCAGGTGGAGGTGTTGAGCCGTGTTTGAAAAGCAAGTGTATAGTATGCTCTGGATGTGTGTTGACATATACTGTATGTGGGCTGTGTGTGTGTGCGACTGTGTATTTATGTGTGTGTGTGTGTGTGTGTGTGTGTGTGTGAATATGATTGGTGCCTGCGTGTGTTTGCCTGTGTGTGTGTGACCCAGGCAGGAGCTGGTAAAGGTTAATTGGGCATTAGACTGAGCTGTGGACAAAGGGGGTGGTCTCCTACTCCGTCTCCGTATCCCAGGGGTCCGGAGGTGCCCTATACACGCACAGCAGGGCGTATGTGTGTGTGTGTGTGTGTGTGTTGGCATCGCGAGTCTTCCACTGAAATAAGTGACGTCCCCTCTCCCCCTCTCTCCCCCTCCCTTGCATCGCCAGGGTGACATTTAATGACCCCACACACGCACAAACACACACACTCTAAAGCGCACCCTAATGACTAACATGGGGAGAGTTCAGCTGTGGGGTCCTGGGTGCTGTGTTGGGGGCGGGCCGCAGCTGCATTCAGTGAGAGAAGGTCTTGGAAAGGTGAAATTTACTACTGTAAAAAACAAACGTTAAAAAAAAACAAAAAAACGTTGATGACTTATTTTGAACATCTGAATACGTTGTGATGTCGAGAATAACTTTCCAAATAAAGCTGAACTTTCAGTTTTAGGTCTGGATAGAAAAAATATTACATTAAATCACATTAAATCGTAAGCTCAAATAATTGTCTCTTTTCAAACATTAACTTTTTTTTTATAAACATATTTTTATTGAATTTCACATTTATCAGGACATGTACAATATATGTATTTGCATGTAACAAAAGTATGACATAAAACAACCCTCCCCAAAATAGAACATGTGGCAGTACATCAATAACACAAGAATAATAAAAGTAATTTGTACAATGCAAATGAAAAAAGAAATAAGTGAAATAATAAACATAAACAGTCACATTTGACACATATTTCTCGTACTAGTAACAGTTCACTATCATGCTTTCAATACATTGTCCAAGTCAGCATTTTTAACAAATTCCCAAAAAAACTCCCAAATTTTACCAAATTCTGAAGCTTTCTTCTTAACTATATATCTAAGTTTTTCAAGAGCCAGACTTGCTGATAATTCTTTTAACCAACGTCCAAGAGAGGGACTACATGCATTTTTCTAACAGAGCGCAATTGAACGCCTCGCCTGTAATAAACATAGGTCCACCATTACCCTCTCTCTTTTAGAAAGAGTACATTCATCAGGAAACAGACATTCACATGCAAATTCCCACAAGCAGTGAAATAGAGTGCCACGGTGTGAACTGCACTTATAACATAGGTCAGGAATATGAGGATCAAACTTGTTCAGTTTTACTGGAGTGATGTAAGTCCTCATTAACAAGTTATATTGTAATTAACTTTTTAAATACAATCAGAAAAAAACATTTGGGGAAGTTTTTAAATCTTCATAATGAATCAAACATGCTTAAAATTCAAATTGTCAAGAATAAAAAATAACTTTCAGGGTTAGTGTTAGGTAAAAAAGGAAATCTGAGCTTTGTAATTTTTTGTTGCTGTTTTTCTCATCTCAACAATTTGAATCATCTAAATACATTTTCTCACTTCTTTTTAAAATACAGTTGATTTTATTCTTGCAACGCAAATGTGATAAAAGTTTTCCTCCTCTTATTTGTTTTCTTATTGCTGGCCTTCACACTCCTCTGTTCAAAACGGTCGTGTTTGTGTCATTGAATTTAAGAATATTTCAACATATAACAACTAATTACTTAGCTGAAGGTAAGACGCAGGATCAAACAGATCGCCTGCCTCTCTGAAAGAAAAAGACATACCATTACCAGCGAACACCCGCTGTATGAAAACTGCTCTCAGTCAGAAACTTACAACCTTTGCTGTCATTTTCCGACATGTTACCAGACTCCCAGTGCAGGACCAGTGGAAAATCCTTATCCTTATCACTAACCCGTGTGCATGTTCTCTCAAGTGAGCATTACAGATGATATTAGTATTGTTGAACTTTTGACGACCCCTGCTTTTAGGCACCGTGCTTTACGCTAACGCTGTTTGCCACCCATCTCCAAATCTGCTTCTCATTTTTGCATTTCATTTTCATTCTGTATAAAAGTTCAACACAAGTGGTACTTTGTGCAAACATTAGGAAATGTACTGGTTGTGGCTGTCATGCTGGATCCTGTAAAGAGAAACAACTCTCAATAAGCTGAATCTTCTAGATTCTAGTTTCTTGCTAAGCTAGGCTAATACCCACCAGGCTCAAGCTACACAGCCGTGAGAGTGGAATCAATCACAACTTCCATCCTGATATGATCATCTATGACTTCATTGGACAACTAAATGAGTGTTGCAGATGTCACAAAGTCTGCCATGACTGAGGTTTACAATGAGACGAGTCCTAAGGAGATGTTAGCAATCAATCAATCTTTATTAGCGCTGAAGACACTTTACAAAAGAGCTGGTAAAAGACCTTTACTCTTTGTTATATTATCTACAAAGAGACAACATTAATCCAGCAGGAGCACTAAGCAACATTTAGCAAAGTTACAGTGGGAAGAAAAAACGTCCTTTAAGCGGCAGACACCTCGAGCCCAACACTGAAACAGTGTTGGGGTTGGAATATGGGATAGAGGGAGATGCAGGAAGAAGAATATGGATAGAAACAACCAGAGCAACAACAACAACAATGGATAATATAGATTTAAAGCTGCAATGTAAATAATATTGGTAAGAGTAGTATTAGCAGTAACAGTTAAGTGTGATAGTAGACGGATCAGTCTGATGTTAGCAGCTAGATAGGATTTAACCACTGAACTCTTTCAGAAATGTAAACGAATTGGCCAACATGTATTTATTTTATTTTCTATAACTTGATGACTTCGATCAAAGTTTCCACCTTGTATTGAAGGCAGTAAAAATGAAGATCATTGAATATATATAAAGATAGATAACGATTGATGATGACACCCTTATCAGTCGTCATATCCCTTTTTTTCTAAGATTGACGTTTCTCAGACTGCTGATTCACTCTTGTGGTTGTTGTGGTATGGAGTTCCTTCAGGTGCCATTGTTGTAAATAATAATCAGCGTACAAAGCGTCAACTTTGATACAATGAGACTGAATCCTGTCGGCGAGTTAAGGTTGATTTCTTACCATGAATCTTAAGCGGGTTGTTTTAGTCACCTTATTTTTACCAGACATTATCCAAGTTTTATATCACAGACTTTGTTTGTAAAGTACTTTAAACATTAACTCTCTGTTTGTTGGACAGTAAAGTGTGTTTGTTGCTGGTAGGACTGTAGGGTCATTACCATGCTCTCAGATATCATCTTTTTCTCACATTCTCTCTGTCTTTCTTTTTATTTTACATAAATGGCTGACTTGGCTGCAGGAGGACAAAGTGGTGAGTGCTGTGTTTTCTCTTTTCTTTTCTGACCACATAATTCTGCCTGCAACCTGCAAGACAATCCGTCTATACAGGTTCAGATTGAATGTATGCTTGTGTGTCTTCAGTTCTTTTTTTTTTTTTTTTGCCAATCCATGTGTCCATCATTATAACAGGTGGCACAGGGTTTTATCAGTAGTGGCAGTACGAGCTGCAGTGATTTAACTGGAAACTGCTTCAATTAAAACATTCTTTTCATACATTTTTCTTTTTGCATACCGTCTGATCTTCCTGCATCATCCAGCATGCACTACATCATGTAGGGAAATAAACCTGGACTTTAGAGGTAGACCACAAAGACAAAGCAGTACTGCATGAACAATTTTTAGATCTAGCAAGTGAGTAGTTACCGTGTGGGAGGAGGTTGGTGCATGCCAACACTGAGAGGATGTGTAAAACTCACATTAGGAACGTGGTCATTAAACAGACTTAAGATACTAAACTCTACTGGTGGGCGATTTTTAACTGGTTGTGAAACAGACTCAGTTTAATACAGATCCCTCTTTAGCTGTTTTCACCTGCATACAGTTTTGAAAATGTCCGAACAGCTTGCTACTGAAATCTTCCTCAGTTACTTATTCACACGTCCCTCACTGTGTGAAGTTGTCCCCTGTCAAATGGAAAGACGGTGGGATCTCAGGACTCCATGTATAAAACTATTTCTTCTTTTATTTCAATGCTACGTCTAATTGCATGTGTTCATGGCATCAATAAAGGAGTAGAAAGTAACATGTTGGTGAGGAGAAAAGAGTAAGAAGCAGCCTCATTTTGTGCATGAACATGGTAACGGTCCTGCACCAGTCTCTTGTTGTACGTGTCATCAGCCCTGCCTGCTCGCTCACTCGCGTCGATTCTCCTGAATATTTCCTGCTGCGTTCGGCCATCGGCTCACCCTGACTTCACGCTGACATTTTTTACGAGGGGGCTTGCAGGAAAGTGTAGTTGAAGTCGTTTATGTTAACCTGGGGATTTCAGGACATTTTCAGGAGTTTTGTGCATGTGTGAGAAGACCACAGGCGACCTATAGAAAACCAGTCTGTCAGGGAGAAGACTGACTGGTATAATTCATTTTGAATGTTTGTCCTCACCATTACTAATTAATATTGGCTCAGGATTAAATAAAAGTAATTAACAGTATCCTTCACATTCATTCAAGCTGAAATAAGGAAATAATGAGGTAATAGTTTGGAAATGTCTATTACTACGCCAGGGGGCTTTCAATCAAAACAATAGCAACTATGTCCATATTTTCTTGACCGTAGTGAAGACGAACGGGCGAAACCGACAGGAGGAAGAGAAAATGTTTACCGATGATGTATCCCAGTAAAATTGACTTGACGTATTTATCACAGCAGCACATACAGCAACAGTACGGCAGCTTTCAGCAGCAGCTCTCGCTTCCTTATGCAGCGGTCTTTGACGTAACATCAGGTGTTTCCATGGCAACGATAAACATGTCTTGTCTGTCATGGCGGTCGCCACGACAAGACACGTCCCGTAACAATTATAAAATTAGGGATTTCTCTGGCTTTGATAACTGTTGGAAATATTTGAGTTGATGTAAGTACTCAAAAAAAAAGTTAACAGATTCTGAGGTATATGTTCATAACTCTAAACACAAACTGTCCTCAGAGGAAAATGTGTACCACTGTTTAAAGATAAAATGCTACACAAAGAAGTTTTGGTGGGGGGTCCGCAACAGTGAAACAGTAACTCTCCCGGTAGCTTTTTTAGCTCCAAACAGAGTTCCAGGGACTCCTTTTTTCTTTGAGTAACCTTTGTGTATTCAGTTCTGAAACTATAGCATAGAATTGTTCCACTTCTCCAACTTTTAAATTTCACTACCAAAACTACACTGTAAAAGTAAAGTAAATATGCTATGTAAGATGTAAGGAGTCAACGTTATCGTAAAATAAATAAGCAGGTAAAGTAAGAGTATTTGTACTTTGTTTCTTCCCTCCTCTGATGCCAAAGTTTGCTGTTTGTAAACCAAAACAGTGGCACAAGTATTCTTTTTTGCTTCCGTACTACAAACACACATCAGACAGAAAAGTACAGGAACTCAAAATCCTTTCTTTAAGAAGGTGGTTGATTTTCGGCATTTTCCCCAGTTATTTTAAGTGTGTGTGGGTCATGCATCTTGTATCATATTTTGTTTGTTTGTATGGCTGCTCATTGTTTTTGTAAACTTTGTAAACTGTGCTGCAGGAAACGGTTGATTAGGAGATTTTCAATATCAGCAGGCTAGAGATGAAATAAATCACAAAATCAACAATGCCCCCTGAAGTAGTACGTACAGTTAAGATGGATATATAAATGGACACCTGCTCGGTCACCCTATCTGACATGTGTCTTTCGGGTTGTGACACTTAAGTCTTGACTGTATGGCCGTGCTCCATTGCTCCAAAGAAGACTCCCTCCTCGGTCATGTAGCATGGTTAAACAAGAGTTAAGCAGCATCATCGGATATGAGAAGGGGCTCCCGGCGGACATTCCTTTTAACACCTTCCTCTGCTTGTGTAGTTGTGTCAGGTTTAGAACCTTACTTGGCCTTGGCTGACTTCCCTCAGGGCAGCTGCCAAACCGCCACTTTGATGATACTTGGCTGTGCTCGAGCACC
Organism: Labrus mixtus; assembly: GCF_963584025.1. NCBI lineage: Eukaryota > Metazoa > Chordata > Actinopteri > Labriformes > Labridae > Labrus > Labrus mixtus. Next base: position 27,824,522 of record NC_083617.1, read on the forward strand.
ACGGCTGTCCGAGAGTGCTTTGGTGTGCTGTACATAGCAGGCTCACTCCCTCGCTAAAGCGCCGTACAACAATCACTGGCTCTAAAGAGGAACGTTTTGGCAGAATGGACGCCTTATGTAGCGCTGGCTGTATAGCTGGACAGCAGACCCAGTTTGAATTACTGTTTGACATGGATTCATTTAATTACTTGGGGATTGATTCATCTTGCCTGGCACAGCCATCCGAAAGTTACTGTGCCCCGCTTTTTCCACTCCACTCAACTAAACACTCAAAGTTAAAGTGAAAGTGTTGGCAAGGTGAATCCTGGGCCTGAAGGACGAGTAGCCTTTGAGTGTGTTGTATTATCAAATTGAATGTTTGGGTGCCGTTAAAAGTGGCTTAGGAGTTAGTCTGAGAATAAGCAGTACAAAAAAGGGCTGTATACTTTTTTCACTTCCCTAAATTTACATGACATGTCTCAGAAAGTTTTCTAATTCTGACCCTATTTATTTTTTACTTGTACACTGACATCTGTATCTTTGAGCTCAGTTTTTTTACCCATACATTTTCCCTGCTTGAAATCTACTTTGCAAGTCGATGCATTGTGTTAACTAATGGTAAGTCTTCCTCTGATCTCTGTCCATGGTGCTGAAAACATGCTCCACAACATGCACAAGCAATCATCGGGAGGAAAACACTTTTTACGGGATTAACTTGTGCACATCAATCAATCAATCAATCAATCAATCAATCAATCAATCAATCAATCAATCAATCAATCAATCAATCAATCAATCAATCAATCAATATCTATGTGTCCTAAGCCAACTCATTTTGTTGTCTTGAGACACTTGTACACTGACATCTGTATCTTTGAGCTCAGTTTTGTTCTACCTTTACATTTCCCCTGCTTTAAAATCTACTTTGCAAGTCGATGCATTGCCGCACAGGTTTGTCCATGGTGCTGAAAACATGCACCACAACATGCACTCAATTATCCAGGCATCACTAGACGCCTGCAATTCATCAAAAATCTTTTGCATCTACTGGGAAGTTACTTTTATCACTGGCAATATTTGTCTTAAGTTGTATTAATCATCGGCAAAATCATTTTTTCCTGTCAAAGATTTTAAAAAAGAATCTAGATTCCTAATGCTAAAATATTTCTCGATACACCATCATGATATCTGGAAGTTACACTCTTAAATTCTACTAATTCTTTATAGTTATTTTTGATGCCTCTAACTGCTGCCGCTGGGTAGATATCAGGCAAAGTGAGTGACAGCACGCTGAAGAAACATCCCTTTTTAAATTCAACAGCAAAGATTCAAAATTATTGATACATATGACCATTAGAAGAAGACAGGATGCGATGTTAAAAGCACTAATTACCCATGTATAGCACTAAATCATCAAGAGATAAGAGGTACTGCTTTGTCAACAGGAGTCAACAAAATCAACACTAATTGGAAGTTCCTCACAGGAGCTTTAAAGCAACAATATGTAGGAATTAGATTCTGTGCGCTTTAGTGCCCGCCGAGGGTCTCTATGTGCAACTGCAATGTTGTAAATCACAGAGAGCGGTTTCTCTTCTTAGTTTCATCCGTCACCGTCGTCTTCCTCTTTGCCTCAGCCATTGTATCAAACAGTATCCAGACGGGCTAACTAGCTAGCGCCGTGAAGAACCCGCTGTCAAACTCATACAGTAGTGCTACAAGCAGGAGGGCAGGGCGATCTGTGGACATGAGAGAGACTCTACTCTGCCTGTTGAAAGTTGTTGTACTGTTAGATCAACTTTGAAAAGACTATTTAAAGATGGAAAGTTACATAGTGTTGCTTTAAACACATGTTTGTCTTTCTGTATTTATTTTGTGCACTGATGAGCGTGTTTAACACAGAACGGCTCTGAATGTAAACGATGGAGAGATAAATCAAGTTTTGATCACGATGTGCAGGGTGTGTTGTGTGTGTGTGTGTGTGTGTGTGTGTGTAGCCTTATGTGATGTGCTAATGATATTCGAGGCTCATTATCTGCAGTGATGGCTGAGCGCTATAGTGCAGAGACGAGCGTGTGTGTTGTTGTACCGAAGCCAAGTGTTTCTCACAGAAAGGGCCATTTTTGAAGTCTTGATTCGTCCTCTCAGGGGACACTAAAGAGGAGTGTTGTGTGTTACTTTGTTTCCCTCACACATTGAAACACATACACACACACTAACACCTCTCCCTCTCTCTAATTGTAAAGTCCAAGGCTGTATTTCTGTGGGGGGATCTGTGATTTTTATGTGGCTATAACTCTGACTGCTCGGCACTGCTAGATTGCTGTTTTTAGAGCAATTCTGATTCAAAATTATAGGCACGGCTGCTTCATCCACCCGTGTTTTCATCCCACTGCTGCTGTTAACCATAGATGTAAGGTTGGTTTTATAAATATACTCTCTGCTATTTAAAAAAAGAGACTTTTCCTCTTCTGTATGAGACATAGAGGACACTGGTTAGTGCCTGTTTGAAATGTTGTCTGGAGTTGAAGGAGTGGGTGGAGAGGATGCGGATACTTAAAATATGTTCTGATCACTTCATGATACATTTAGGGCTGCAAATAAAACTTCATTTCATTGTTTATAATCCTTGCACGGAACACTATTGTAATCAATTAACTATGGAAAGATCAACAAGGAATGATGAGAACATTAAAGTAGACTTTTTCTCACATCAGGGATCAAACACAGGTACAACTGTCCACATAATTATGTCGAACAAAGCCGTTAAAAATATTACTCATCACACGCTTACCCCAATTATGACAAGTCCAATATCTATGATGTATATGTGTTGTAAATAGAAGAACAAAGGGAATCACAGATGGTTCTTGTGCTATCATGGCTAAAAGATTTAGGTCAGCATGATATTTTTAGAGAGCAAAATCTCAAAATCTCAAGATTAAAAGACTTAATATGATGATTCCAATCGAAGAAATGTATCGTTTTTAGTTAGTGGACCAATATTTGGACAACAGTGAGGTTATGTATAGCTCACCTGTAGGTTCTTTTCAAAGAGGCAGCCACGCCCCAAATCATGATTAATTTACAGGCATAACTTTTCTGTTTTCTAACGTGTGTAAAACAGGTTTTAGATTACATTTTTATAATATATTATATATTCTTCTCTTACCTGCTTTAGCTTGATTATTCACTATAACTAAATATGGTGGCTCAGTGTTCATTGTCTCTCAACCGGAAAGCTGAGGGTTCGATCCCCAGCTCCTGCAGCCACATGTCCGATGTGTCCTTGGGCAAGACACTTAACCCCGAATTGCTCCTGCTGCTTTGTCAGTGACTGATGAATGAATGTGATAAGTTTCTTCTGATGGACAGTGTACATCTGCCATCAGTGTGTGAATGTGTAGGTGTGACATGCGGTGTACATGCGCTTCGTGTAGTCAGAAGACAAGAAAAGCGCTAAACAAGCTCAAGTCCATTTACCATAACTACACACTTTTACCGACTGCACAGCACGTTATTTGATGCACTTTTCTCTGCTGGGTCTGAACTGTGCGGTTGGTGTACCTGTTTTTCACTTGAGCTGTGGATTTTCTGTATGTCTTTATTTCTGATGTTGTCCTTTTGTGTACCTGTCGTGTCTTATTGCCTGCTGCAGATCTAATTTCCTTCAGGATAATAATAAAGTTAAAGTTGTAGTTAAAGTTGCTCCACCTAATTGTCCATTTGACGCTAATGGTTAACACAATTAGTTAGATGAACATCATGCTGTGTAGAAGAAGACTAAACACTTATGATTGAGACAACTAATAAGGAAAATGTTTAAATAGAGTTGCCCCCTGCTGGCCATATGAAAGAATACAGTTGTACAGCAGCTCTACATTAGCTCTGTTTTTTTTTTTTCAAGATTATTTTTGGGCTTTTTACGCCTTTATTTAGAAAATCGGAGGAGAAAGCTGGGAATGACATGAAGGGAAATAGCGGAGGGTTCGAAGTCAAATCTGGGATCCCCAAAAATGGGGTGCACGACCTACCCCCTAAGGTCGACCAGCCCCACATTGGCTTCCCTTGTGAAACCCAAAAGTCTACTCCTTATAGTCCGTGGGATTAGGAATCTTAGCCTAGGCATTTTTTGCCTAGTTTAGTATTATGAAGAGCCAGAAGGAGCCCCTTAGCCCCTTCCCAGTCAAAAATGGGTTGCCAGTGCCCGTGGGGTTCATTAAATACCCCACTCTCCCTCGTTATCGAGACAACCCCAGAGTAGCTGTTTCACTTAATATTAGCACTTAATATTCCTACAAACATCTCCTCTCTGGCCCTCTGTTTCAAGTCCTTACCTCACAGTCCTCCTGTATTACACTTAGACATTTGTCATATGAGACTCTGCACGTTCATTCATCACATGTTAGTTCAATTACGTTGCTATAATGCAGTGATGGTTGTGCATCACAGCTTGCCCTGACAGAGGTGTTTATGACATCAGAGACAAGTCTGTGTCGTGCTTGTGTAGGTTTCCTCCAAGCGTCACACACATTTTTTTTGGGACTAAACACAGATTTGTTGGGCAGGAGGAACACTCGTTAAATCTGACACGAAACCTTCTCCCAGCTGCTGTTACAAAAGTGAGTCTTGCAGCCTGTGAGAGAAATGAGCTTTCACATGAAGGCAGGAATACCTAAAGAGTAATCCTACTATGCGTCTGATACTTGTGGAAATGTATATTTATTGATCTAAGCCTACAAGGAATTATGGCTCTGTGCTTCTTTGTGTCGGGCTACAGCGCAGTAGAAAAGCCGGAGCGATGTGTCATCTGCTGTTAACGCCACAGCTACTCATGATTACTATTGATTGCTAGTCTCGCTAGCTGCGTACGTCTCCGCGTCCATCTCTCATTGACTGGTCTTAAGGGGGCCATCTCTCTCCTGGTTGTTGCTTCACACTCCCTTAAGACAGCAGGGCTCACATACACACACACAAACACATAAACGTTCTTTCTGCAATGGGGTTTTATGTGCACATATGCACACACTGTAGTGCAGATATAACACAGTGCAGCACTGATCCATTCACATACTAGAAGCTACAAGCAAACGCAAAAATGCTGAGTTCTTGGTGTAGCTATGGGTGTGTTTCATCCGTGCATAAAGTTCAGAAAAAGTTGCAAAGATTACATACTCACTAGGTCTCACAACTAAAAGGTAACAAAGGAGCAGAATGGTGTCCCATGGGGGGGGGGGGGGGGGGGGGGGGGGGGATGGACTAGCGGTAAGGTCGCACCCTATGTATGGAGGCTGTATAGTCCTCCAAGGTGGACCTGGGTTCGAATCCGGCCTATGACTCCTTTCCGACATGTCATTCCCCACTCTCTCTCTCGCTAGTTTCTTACTCTATCCACCAAAACAAATGGTGTCTAGTCCTATGAAAACAGGACTAACGTTACATGATTTTTGTGTTGGGCAAAAGTTATTAAAAATCATTTGTTTGTTTGAATCTGCACATCACAAATGATGGACATTACAGATTTGAATGGGATTAAGATCACAGAAAACCTCTGGAATCATGACAAATGACTAAATGTCCCCAGGTAATACTAGTCCCGTGTGAACGGGGATTAGGACGAGGATTTAAAATCTGCAGCATGAACAATGTGACTCTCAATTTTATCAATACACAAAGCTCCTTAGTATTAGTGTCATTGCTAACCCTCAAGTTGCTCATGTTAATATTTCAAACACAATGCTGGTGTTTTACATTTTAAACCTCAAAATACTAAAAACATGTTTCTTCCAGACTGAAAACTTTCAGTTTAAAAGTTATAAAACTTTCTGTACTGTGGTTTTGTTGCTGCGACTGCTTAAGATGACCGTAGGTCTGCTTCTTTGCACCCTTTATGGGCAGTAAAGGTTTCAGGTGATTTATTACATTATGCAGTCTTCCTCAACAATTACCTTTCAGCATCATCTTATATTTCAGCAACACTGTATCTTTTATTTTATTTTATTTTATTTTTGGGCTTTTGTGCCTTTAATGGAGAGATAGGACAGTGGATAGAGCTGGAAATCAGGGAGAGACAGTCGGGATTGACATGCGGGGAGGGAGCCACAGGTCGGATTCGAGCCCGGGCCGCCCGCGTTGAGGACTACAGCCTCCATACATGGGACGCGCGCACTAACCACTGCGCCACCAGCGCCCCAGCGCCCCAGCAACACTGTATCTTTTGATATGTGTTTGATAGGG